>NC_090320.1:222909866-223209866 GCF_040869045.1 Eurosta solidaginis
TCTTTTTCTGAAAAAGCGGTTGTATGGAGGATATATGCTATAGTGGTCCGATCCGGTCGGTTCCGACAAATGTCTAATCGGACACCCAAATACACCTGCTCACCAAATTTTATCAAGATATCTCAAAAATTGAGGGACTAGTTTGCATACAAACAGACAGACGGACAGACGGCCTTGGCTAAATCAACTCAGCTCTTCAACCTGATTATTTCGGTATACTTAATGGATGGGTCTATCTATTTTCCTTTAAGGACTTACAATTTTCGGTTTCGTGACGAAATTAATATACCATTTCATTTTCATGAAAGGTATAAAAATAGGTAGGTAATATGTGTGAGGATGCAATGCTTCACGTTTTTTGTGGTCTGCATGTAAAAACTATGGCTACGAATCACGTATTTCAAAAATATATGACGTAAACGTAACTATTTGATGAAATTTGATGAATCTTGAAGCTTCTAGCCGTAAAAAAGGGGTCAATATGACAGTTTATATGAAGTATATAATATATATACCACCGATCTCTATGATTTTTTCAGACAACAATATATGCTATATACGAAAGCATTTTGTGAAATTTGAAGCTTCTAACTGTTAAAACGGGGCAGAAATTGCGCAAAGTTTCTTATCTGAACAATCGGTTGTATTAGATATATACTATTTATACCACCGATCTCAATGATTTTTTCAGACATCAATATATGCTATATACGTAAGCAATCAGTGAAATTTGAAGCTTATAGCTGTTAAAATGGGGTAGAAATTGCGAAAAGTTTCTTATCTGAACAATCGGTTGTATGAGATATATACTATATATACAACCGATCTCTATGATTTTTTCAGACAACAATATATGCTATATAAGTAAATATTCGGTGAAATTTGAAGCTTCTAGCTGTTAAAATGGGGCTAAAATTTGCGAAAATATATATATATATACTATATATATATACTATATATATATACTATATATACCACCATATATTTACTATATATACCACCGATCTTTATGATTTTTTCAGACAACAATATATGCTATATACGTAAGCATTCGCTGAAATTTGAAGCCTCTAGCTCTTAAAATAGGGCAGTAATTACGAAAAGTTCCTTATCTGAACAATCGGTTGTGGGGGATATATACTATATATACGACCGATCTCATAAATTTTTTCAGGCAACAATATGTGCAATATACGAAAGTATATGGTGAAGTTTGAAGCTTCAATCTGTTAAATTGGGTAAGATATTACAAAAATCCTCTTTTTCTGAAAAATCGGTTGTATGGAGGATATATGCTATAGTGGTCCGATCCGGTCGGTTCAGACAAATGTCTAATCGGACACCCAAATACACCTGCTCACCAAATTTTATCAAGATATCTCAAAAATTGAGGGACTAGTTTGCATACAAACAGACAGACGGACAGACGGACAGACGGACATGGCTAAATCAACTCAGCTCTTCAACCTGATTATTTCGGTATACTTAATGGTGGGTCTATCTATTTTCCTTTAAGGACTTACAATTTTCGGTTTCGTGACGAAATTAATATACCATTTCATTTTCATGAAAGGTATAAAAACAGGTAGGTACTTTGTGTGAGGATGCAAAGTTTCAGGTTTTTTGTGGTCTGCGTGTAAAAACTATGACTACGAATCACGTATTTCAAAAATATATGACGAAAACGTAACTATTTGATGAAATTTGATGAATTTTGAAGATTCTAGCCGTAAAAAAGGGGTCAAAATGACAGTTTATATGAAGTATATAATATATATACGACCGATCTCTATGATTTTTTCAGACAACAATATATGCTATATACGTAAGCATTTTGTGAAATTTGAAGCTTCTAACTGTTAAAACGGGGCAGAAATTGCGCAAAGTTTCTTATCTGAACAATCGGTTGTATGAGATATATACTATGTGTACCACCGGTATCTATGATTTTCTCAGACAACAATATATGCTATACACGTAAGCATTTGGTGAAATTTGAACATATCTAAACGATTTTTAAGATAAATATAAAATAAACAAGTAAGGAAGGCTAAGTTCGGGTGTAACCGAACATTACATACTCAGTTGAGAGCTATGGAGACAAAATAAGGAAAATCACCATGTAGGAAAATGAACCTAGGGTAACCCTGGAATGTGGTTGTATGACATGTGTATCAAATGGAAGGTATTAAAGAGTATTTTAAGAGAGAGTAGGCCATAGTTCTATGGATGGACGCCATTTAGGGATATCGCCATAAAGGTGGATCAGGGCTGACTCAGAATGTGTTTGTACGATATGGGTATCAAATGAAAGCTGTTAATGAGTATTTTGAAAAGGAGTGATCCTTAGTTCCATAGGTGGACGCCGTTTCGAGATATCGCCATAAAGGTGGACCAGGGGTGTCTCTAGTTGTACGATATGGGAATCAAATGAAAGGTGTTACTGAGCATTTTAAGAGGGAGTGGGCATTAGGTATATAGGTGGACGCCTTTTCGAAATGTCACCATTAGGGTGGGCCAGGGATGACTCTAGAATGTGTTTGTATGATATGGGTATCAAATGAAAGATGGTAATGAGTATTTTAAAAGGGAGTAATCCTTAGTTCTATAGGTGGACGCCTTTTCGAGATATCGCCTTAAAGGTGGACCAAGGGTGACTCTAGAATGTTTGTACGATATGGGTATCAAACGAAAGGTGCTACTGAGCATTTTAAGAGGGAGTGGGCATGAGGTCTATAGGTGGACGACTTTTCGAGATATCGTCATTAGGGTGGGCCAGGGGTGACTCTAGAATGTGTTTGTACGATATGGGTATCAAACGAAAGGTGTTACTGAGCATTTTAAGAGGGAGTGGGCATTAGGTCTATAAGTGGACGCCTTTTCGAGATATCGCCATTAGGGTGGGCCAGGGGTGACTCTAGAATGTGTTTGTATGATATGGGTATCAAATGAAAGAAGGTAATGAGTATTTTAAAAGGGAGTAATCCTTAGTTCTATAGGTGGACGCCTTTTCGAGATATCGCCTTAAAGGTGGACCAAGGGTGACTCTAGAATGTTTCTACGGTATGGGTATCAAACGAAAGGTGCTACTGAGCATTTTAAGAGGGAGTGGGCATGAGGTCTATAGGTGGACGACTTTTCGAGATATCGTCATTAGGGTGGGCCAGGGGTGACTCTAGAATGTGTTTGTACGATATGGGTATCAAACGAAAGGTGTTACTGAGCATTTTAAGAGGGAGTGGGCATTAGGTCTATAGGTGGACGCCTTTTCGAGATATCGCCATTAGGGTGGGCCAGGGGTGACTCTAGAATGTTTGTACAATATGGGTATCAAACGAAAGGTGTTACTGAGCATTTTAAGAGGGAGTGGGCATTAGGTCTATAGGTGGAGGCCTTTTCGAGATATCGCCATTAGGGTGGGCCAGGGGTGACTCTAGAATGTTTTTGTACCATATGGGTATCAAATGAAAGGTGGTAATGAGTATTTTAAAAGGGAGTAATCCTTAGTTCTATAGGTGGACGCCTCTTCGAGATATCGCCATAAAGGTGGACCAAGGGTGACTCTAGAATGTTTGTACGATATGGGTATCAAACGAAAGGTGTTACTGAGCATTTTAAGAGGGAGTGGGCATTAGGTCTATAGGTGGACGCCTTTTCGAGATATCGCCATTAGGGTGGGTCAGGGGTGACTCTAGAATGTTTGTACGATATGGGTATCAAACGAAAGGTGTTCCTGAGCATTTTAAGAGGGAGTGGGCATTAGGTCTATAGGTGGACGCCTTTTCGAGATATCGCCATTAGGGTGGGCCAGGGGTGACTCTAGAATGTTTGTACGATATGAGTATCAAACGAAAGAAGTTACTGAGCATTTTAAGAGGGAGTGGGCATTAGGTCTATAGGTGAACGCCTTTTCGAGATATCGCCATTAGGGTGGGCCAGGGGTGACTCTAGAATGTTTGTACAATATGGGTATCAAACGAAAGGTGTTACTGAGCATTTTAAGAGGGAGTGGGCATTAGGTCTATAGGTGGACGCCTTTTCGAAATATCGCCATTAGGGTGGGCCAGGGGTCAATCTAGAATGTTTGTACGATATGAGTATCAAACGAAAGAAGTTACTGAGCATTTTAAGAGGAAGTGGGCATTAGGTCTATAGGTGGACGCCTTTTCGAGATATCGCCATTAGGGTGGGCCAGGGGTGACTCTAGAATGTTTGTACGATATGGGTATCAAACAAAAGGTGTTACTGAGCATTTTAAGAGGGAGTGGACATTAGGTATATAGGTGGACGCCTTTTCGAGATATCGCCATTAGGGTGGGCCAGGGGTGACTCTAGAATGTTTGTACGATATGGGTATCAAACGAAATGTGTTACTGAGCATTTTAAGAGGGAGTGGGCATTAGGTCTATAGGTGGACGCCTTTTCGAGATATCGCCCTTAGGGTGGGCCAGGGTGACTCTAGAATGTGTTTGTACGATATGGATATCAAATTAGAAGTACTAAAGAGGGTTTAAAAGCGAGTGGCCCTTAGATGTATATGTGAAGGCGTTCTCGCGATATCGACCAAAATGTAGACCAGGTGATCCAGAAAATCATCTGTCGGGTACTGCTAATTTATTTATATATGCAATACCACTAACAGTATTCCTGCCAAGATTCCAAGGGCTGTTGATTTCGCCTTGTAGAACTTTTTCATTTTCTTCTACATAATATGTTAGGTGTCACACCCATTTTACAAAGTTTTTTGCAAAGTTATATTTTGCGTCAATAAACCAATCCAGTAATCATGTTTCATCCCTTTTTTCGTAGTTGGTATAGAATTATGGCATTTTTTTCATTTTTCGTAATTTTCGATATCGATAAAGTGGGCGTGGTTATGGTCGGATTTCGGCCATTTTTTATACCAAGATAAAGTGAGTTCAGATAAGTACGTGGGCTAAGTTTAGTAAAGATATATCGGTTTTTGCTCAAGTTATTGTGTTAACGGCCGAGCGGAAGGACAGACGGTGGACTGTGTATAAAAACTGGGCGTGGCTTCCACCGATTTCGCCCATTTTCACAGAGAACAGTTACCGTCACAGAATCTATGCTCCTACCAAATTTGAGAAGGATTGGTAAATTTTTGTTCGACTTATGGCATTAAAAGTATTCTAGATAAACTAAATGAAATGGGCGGAGCCATGCCCATTTTGAAATTTTCTTTTATTTTTGTATTTTGTTGCATCATATCATTACTGGAGTTGAATTTTGACTTAATTTACTTATATACAGTAAAGATATTAAATTTTTTGTTAAAATTTGAATTAAAAAAAAATTTTTTTTAAAAAGTGGGCGTGTTCTTCATCCAATTTTGCTAATTTTTATTTAGCACATATATAGTAATAGTAGTAACGTTCCTGCCAAATTTCATCATGATATCTTCAACGACTGCCAAATAACAGCTTGCAAAACTTTTAAATTACCTTCTTGTAAAAGTGGGCGGTGCCACTCCCATTGTTCAAAATCTTACTAATTTTCTATTCTGCGTCATAACTTCAACCCATCTACCAAGTTTCATCGCTTCAGCCGCCTTTGGCAATGAATTATCGCATTTTTTCGATTTTTCGAAATTTTCGATATCGAAAAAGTGGGCGTGGTTATAGTCCGATAACGTTCATTTTAAATAGCGATCTGAGATGAGTGCTCAGGAACCTACATACCAAATTTCATCAAGATACCTCAAAATTTACTCAAGTTATCGTGTTAACGGACGGACGGACGGACGGACATGGCTCAATCAAATTTTTTTCGATCCTGATTATTTTGATATATATAAGTCTATATCTATCTCGATTCCTTTATATATGTACAACCAACCGTTATCCAATCAAACTTAATATACTCTGTGAGCTCTGCTCAACTGAGTATAAAAATAGGTAGGTAATCTGTGTGAGGATGCAATGCTTCACGTTTTTTGTGGTCTGCATGTAAAAACTATGGCTACGAATCACGTATTTCAAAAATATATGACGTAAACGTAACTATTTGATGAAATTTGATGAATCTTGAAGCTTCTAGCCGTAAAAAAGGGGTCAATATGACAGTTTATATGAAGTATATAATATATATACCACCGATCTCTATGATTTTTTCAGACAACAATATATGCTATATACGAAAGCATTTTGTGAAATTTGAAGCTTCTAACTGTTAAAACGGGGCAGAAATTGCGCAAAGTTTCTTATCTGAACAATCGGTTGTATGAGATATATACTATTTATACCACCGATCTCAAAGATTTTTTCAGACATCAATATATGCTATATACGTAAGCAATCAGTGAAATTTGAAGCTTATAGCTGTTAAAATGGGGTAGAAATTGCGAAAAGTTTCTTATCTGAACAATCGGTTGTATGAGATATATACTATATATACAACCGATCTCTATGATTTTTTCAGACAACAATATATGCTATATAAGTAAATATTCGGTGAAATTTGAAGCTTCTAGCTGTTAAAATGGGGCTAAAATTTGCGAAAATATATATATATATACTATATATATATACTATATATACCACCATATATATACTATATATACCACCGATCTTTACGATTTTTTCAGACAACAATATATGCTATATACGTAAGCATTCGCTGAAATTTGAAGCCTCTAGCTCTTAAAATAGGGCAGTAATTACGAAAAGTTCCTTATCTGAAGAATCGGTTGTGGAGGATATATACTATATATACGACCGATCTCATAAATTTTTTCAGGCAACAATATGTGCAATATACGAAAGTATATGGTGAAGTTTGAAGCTTCAATCTGTTAAATTGGGTAAGATATTACAAAAATCCTCTTTTTCTGAAAAATCGGTTGTATGGAGGATATATGCTATAGTGGTCCGATCCGGTCGGTTCCGACAAATGTCTAATCGGACACCCAAATACACCTGCTCACCAAATTTTATCAAGATATCTCAAAAATTGAGGGACTAGTTTGCATACAAACAGACAGACGGACAGACGGACAGACGGACATGGCTAAATCAACTCAGCTCTTCAACCTGATTATTTCGGTATACTTACTGGTGGGTCTATCTATTTTCCTTTAAGGACTTACAATTTTCGGTTTCGTGACGAAATTAATATACCATTTCATTTTCATGAAAGGTATAACAAGTAAGGAAGGCTAAGTTCGGGTGTAACCGAACATTACATACTCAGTTGAGAGCTGTGGAGACAAAATAAGGGAAAATCACCATGTAGGGAAATGAACCTAGGGTAACCCTGGAATGTGTTTGTATGACATGTGTATCAAATGGAAGGTATTAAAGAGTATTTTAAGAGGGAGTGGGCCATAGTTCTATAGGTGGACGCCATTTAGGGATATCGCCATAAAGGTGGACCAGGGGTGATTCTAGAATTTGTTTGTATGATATGGGTATCAAATGAAAGGTGTTAATGAGTTTTTTAAAATGGCGTGGGCCTTAGTTCTATAGGTGGGCGCCTTTTCGAGATATCGCCATAAAGGTAGACCAAGGGTGACTCTAGAATGTGGTTGTACGATATGGGTATCAAATGAAAGGTGTTAATGAGTTTTTTAAAAGGGAGTGGGCCTTAGTTCTATAGCTGGACGCCTTTCGAAAATATCGCCATAAAGGTGGACCAGGGCTGACTCTAGAATTTGTTTGCACGATATAGGTATCAAATGAAAGGTGTTAATGAGTTTTTTGAAAGGGAGTGGGCCTTAGTTCTATAGGTGGACGCCTTTCGAAAATATCGTCATAAAGGTGGACCAGGGCTGACTCTAGGATTTGTTTGTATGATATGGGTATCAAATGAAATGTTTTAATGAGTATTTTAAAAGGGAGTGGGCCTTAGCTCTATAGGTGGACGCCTTTCGAAAATATCGCCATATAGGTGGACCAGGGCTGACTCTAGAATTTGTTTGTACGATATGGGTATCAAATTGAAGGTGTTAATGAGTATTCTAAAAGGGAGTGGGCCTTAGTTCTATAGGTGGACGCCTTTTCGAGATAATGCCATAAAGGTAGACAAGGGGTGACTCTAGAATGTGGTTGTACGATATGGGTATCAAATGAAAGGTGTTAATGAGTATTTTAAAAGGGAGTGGCCCTTAGTTCTATATGTGGACGCCTTTTCGAAATATCGCCATAAAGGTGGACCAGGGCTGACTTAGAATTTGTTTGTACGATATGGGTATCAAATTAAAGGTGTTAATGAGTATTTTAAAAGGGAGTGGGCCTTAGTTCTATAGGTGGACACCTTTTCGAAATATCGCCATAAAGGTGGAACAGGGCTGACTCTAGAATTTGTTTGTACGATATGGGTATCAAATTAAAGGTGTTAATGAGTATTTTAAAAGAGCATGGGCTTAGTTCTGTAGGTGGACGCCTTTTCCAGATATCGCCATAAAGGTGGACCAAGGGTGACTCTAGAATTTGTTTGCACGATATGGGTATCAAATGAAAGGTGTTAATGAGTATTTTAAAAGGGAGTGGGCCTTAGTTTTATAGGTGGACGTCTTTTCGAGATAATGCCATAAAGGTAGACCAGGGGTGACTCTAGAATTTGTTTGTACGATATGGGTATCAAATGAAATGTGTTAATGAGTATTTTAAAAGGGAGTGGGCCTTAGTTCTATAGGTGGACGCCTTTTCGAAATATCGCCATAAAGGTGGACCAGGGCTAACTCTAGAATCTGTTTGTACGATATGGGTATCAAATTAAAGGTGTTAATGAGTATTTTAAAAGAGCATGGGCTTAGTTCTATAGGTGGACGCCTTTTCCAGATATCGCCATAAAGGTGGACCAAGGGTGACTCTAGAATTTGTTTGTACGATATGGGTATCAAATGAAAGGTGTTAATGAGTTTTTTAAAAGGGAGTGGGCCTTAGTTCTATAGGTGGACGCCTTTCGAAAATATCGCCATAAAGGTGGACCAGGGCTGACTCTAGAATTTGTTTGTACGATATGGGTATCAAATGAAAGGTGTTAATGAGTATTTTAAAAGGGAGTGGGCCTTAGTTCTATAGGTGGACGCCTTTTCGAAATATCGCCATAAAGGTGGACCAGGGCTAACTCTAGAATCTGTTTGTACGTTATGGGTATCAAATTAAAGGTGTTAATGAGTATTTTAAAAGAGCATGGGCTTAGTTCTATAGGTGGACGCCTTTTCCAGATATCGCCATAAAGGTGGACCAAGGGTGACTCTAGAATTTGTTTGTACGATATGGGTATCAAATTAAAGGTGTTAATGAGTATTTTAAAAGAGCATGGGCTTAGTTCTATAGGTGGACGCCTTTTCCAGATATCGCCATAAAGGTGGACCAAGGGTGACTCTAGAATTTGTTTGTACGATATGGGTATCAAATGAAAGGTGTTAATGATTATTTTAAAAGGGAGTGGGCCTTAGTTCTATAAGTGGACGCCTTTTCGAAATATCGCCATAAAGGTGGACCAGGGGTGACTCTAGAATTTGTTTGTACGATATGGGTATCAAATGAAAGGTGTTAATGAGTATTTTAAAAGGGAGTGGGCCTTAGTTCTATAGGTGGACGCCTTTCGAAAATATCGCCATAAAGGTGGACCAGGGCTGATTCTAGAATTTGTTTGTACGATATGGGTATCAAATGAAAGGTGTTAATGAGTTTTTTAAAAGGGAGTGGGCCTTAGTTCTATAGGTGGACGCCTTTCGAAAATATCGCCATAAAGGTGGACCAGGGCTGACTCTAGAATTTGTTTGTATGATATGGGTATCAAATGAAAGGTTTTAATTAGTATTTTAAAAGGGAGTGGGCCTTAGTTCTATAGGTGGACGCCTTTCGAAAATATCGCCATAAAGGTGGACCAGGGCTGACTCTAGAATTTGTTTGTACGACATGGGTATCAAATGAAAGGTGTTAATGAGTATTTTAAAAGGGCAGGGGCCTTAGTTCTATAGGTGGACGCCTTTTCGAGATAATGCCATAAAGGTAGACCAGGGGTGACTCTAGAATGTGGTTGTACGATATGGGTATCAAATGAAGGGTGTTAATGAGTATTTTAAAAGGGAGTGGGCCTTAGTTCTATAGGTGGACGCCTTTTCGAAATATCGCAATAAGGTGGACCAGGGCTGATTCTAGAATTTGTTTGTACGATATGGGTATCAAATTAAAGGTGTTAATGAGTATTTTAAAAGAGCATGGGCTTAGTTCTATAGGTGGATGCCTTTTCCAGATATCGCCATAAAGGTGGACCAAGGGTGACTCTAGAATTTGTTTGTACGATATGGGTATCAAATAAAAGGTGTTAATGAGTATTTTAAAAGGAAGTGGGCCTTAGTTATATAGGTTGACGTCTTTTCGAGATAATGCCATAAAGGTAGACCAGGGGTGACTCTAGAATTTGTTTGTACGATATGGGTATCAAATGAAATATGTTAATGAGTATTTTAAAAGGGAGTGGGCCTTAGTTCTATAGGTGGACGCCTTTTCGAAATATCGCCATAAAGGTGGACCAGGGCTAACTCTAGAATTTGTTTGTACGATATGGGTATCAAATTAAAGGAGTTAATGAGTATTTTAAAAGAGCATGGGCTTAGTTCTATAGGTGGACGCCTTTTCCAGATATCGCCATAAAGGTGGACCAAGGATGACTCTAGAATTTGTTTGTACGATATGGGTATCAAATGAAAGGTGTTAATGAGTATTTTAAAAGGGAGTGGGCCTTAGTTCTATAAGTGGACGCCTTTTCGAAATATCGCCATAAAGGTGGACCAGGGGTGACTCTAGGATTTGTTTGTACGATATGGGTATCAAATGAAAGGTGTTAATGAGTATTTTAAAAGGGAGTGAGCCTTAGTTCTATAGGTGGACGCCTTTGAGAAATATCGCCATAAATGTGGACCAGGACTGACTCTAGAATTTGTTTGTACGATATGGGTATCAAATGAAAGGCGTTAATGAGTATTTTAAAAGGGCGTGGGTCTTAGTTCTATAGGTGGACGCCTTTTCGAGATAACGCCATAAAGTTAGACCAGCGGTGACTCTAGAATTTGTTTGTATGGGTATCAAATGAAAGGTGTTAATGAGTATTTTAAAAGGGAGTGGGCCTTAGTTATATAGGAGTACACCTTTTCGAAATATCGCCATAAAGGTGGACCAGGGGTGACTCTAGAATTTGTTTGTACGATATGGGTATCAAATGAAAGGTGTTAGTGAGTATTTTAAAAGGGCGTTGGCCTTAATTCTATAGGTGGACGCATTTTCGAGATATCGACATAAGGGTGGACCAGGGGTGACTCTAGAATGTGGTTGTACGATACGGGTATCCAATAAAAGGTGTGAATAAGTTTTTTAAAAGGGAGTGGGCCTTAGTTCTATAGGTGGACGCCTTTTCGAGATAACGCCATAAAGATAGACCAGCGGTTACTCTAGAATTTGTTTGTACGATATGGGTATCAAATGAAATGTGTTAATGAGTATTTTAAAAGGGAGTGGGCCTTAGTTCTATAGGTGTACACCTTTTCGAAATATCGCCATAAAGGTGGACCAGGGGTGACTCTAGAATTTGTTTGTACGATATGGGTATCAAATGAAAGGTGTTAGTGAGTATTTTAAAAGGGCGTGGGCCTTAATTCTATAGGTGGAAGCCTTTTCGAGATATCGACATAAGGGTAGACCAGGGGTGACTCTAGAATGTGGTTGTACGATATGGGTATCCAATAAAAGGTGTGAATAAGTTTTTTAAAAGGGATTGGGCCTTAGTTCTATAGGTGGACGCCTTTTCGAGATAACGCCATAAAGGTAGACCAGCGGTGACTCTAGAATTTGTTTGTACGATATGGGTATAAAATGAAATGTGTTAATGAGTATTTTAAAAGGGAGTGGGCCTTAGTTCTATAGGTGGACGCCTTTTCGAAATGTCGCCATAAAGGTGGACCAGGGGTGACTCTAGAATATGTTTGTACGAAATGGGTATCAAATGAAAGGTGTTAGTGAGTATTTTAAAAGGGCGTGGGACTTAATTCTATAGGTGGACGCCTTTTCGAGATATCGACATAAGGGTGGACCAGGGGTGACTCTAGAATGTGGTTGTACGATATGGGTATCCTATAAAAGGTGTGAATAAGTTTTTTAAAAGGGAGTGGGCCTTAGTTCTAAAGGTGGACGCCTTTTCGAGATAACGCCATAAAGGTAGACCAGCGGTGACTCTAGAATTTGTTTGTACGATATGGGTATCAAATGAAATGTGTTAATGAGTATTTTAAAAGGGAGTGGGCCTTAGTTCTATAGGTGTACACCTTTTCGAAATATCGCCATAAAGGTGGACCAGGGGTGACTCTAGAATTTGTTTGTACGATATGGGTATCAAATAAAAGGTGTTAGTGAGTATTTTAAAAGGGCGTGGGCCTTAATTCTATAGGTGGACGCATTTTCGAGATATCGACATAAGGGTGGACCAGGGGTGACTCTAGAATGTGGTTGTACGATATGGGTATCCAATAAAAGGTGTGAATAAGTTTTTTAAAAGGGAGTGGGCCTTAGTTCTATAGGTGGACACCTTTTCGAAATATCGCCATAAAGGTGGACCAGTGGTGACTCTAGAATTTGTTTGTACGATATGGGTATCAAATGGAAGGTGTTAATGAGTATTTTAAAAGGGATTGAGCCTTAGTTCTATAGGTGGACGCCTTTGAGAAATATCGCCATAAAGGTGGACCAGGACTGACTCTAGAATTTGTTTGTACGATATGGGTATCAAATGAAAGGCGTTAATGAGTATTTTAAAAGGGCGTGGGCCTTAGTTCTATAGGTAGACGCCTTTTCGAGATAATGCCATAAAGGTAGACCAGCGGTGACTCTAGAATTTGTTTATACGATATGGGTATCAAATGAAAGGCGTTAATGAGTATTTTAAAAGGGAGTGGGCTTTAGTTCTATAGGTGGACGCCTTTGAGAAATATCGCCATAAAGGTGGACCAGGGGTGACTCTAGAATTTGTTTGTACGTTATGGGTATCAATTGAAAGGTATTAATGAGTATTTTAAAAGGGAGTGGGCATTAGTTCTATAGGTGGACGCCTTTTCGAAATATCGCCATAAAGGTGGACCAGGGGTGTTTCTAGAATTTGTTTGTACGATATGGGTATCAAATGAAAGGTGTGAATAAGTTTTTTAAAAGGGAGTGGGCCTTAGTTCTATAGGTGGACGCCTTTTCGAAATATCGCCATAAAGGTAGACTAGGGGTGACTCTAGAATTTGTTTGTACGATATGGGTATCAAATGAAAGGTGTTAATAAGTATTTTAAAAGGGAGTGAGCCTTAGTTCTATAGGTGGACGCCTTTGAGAAATATCGCCATAAAGGTGGACCAGGCCTGACTCTAGAATTTGTTTGTACGATATGGGTATCAAATGAAAGGCGTTAATGAGTATTTTAAAAGGGCGTGGGCCTTAGTTCTATAGGTGGACGCCTTTTCGAGATAACGCCATAAAGGTAGACCAGCGGTGACCCTGGAATTTGTTTGTACGATATGGGTATCAAATGAAAGGCGTTAATGAGTATTTTAAAAGGGAGTGGGCTTTAGTTCTATAGGTGGACGCCTTTGAGAAATATCGCCATAAAAGTGGACCAGGGGTGACTCTAGGATTTGTTTGACGGTATGGGTATCAATTGAAAGGCGTTAATGAGTATTTTAAAAGGGAGTGGGCCTTAGTTCTATAGTTGGACGCCTTTTCGAAATATCGCCATAAAGGTGGACCATCGGTGACTCTAGAATTTGTTTGTACGATGTATGTATCAAATGAAAGGCGTTAATGAGTATTTTAAAAGGGAGTGAGCCTTAGTTCTATAGGTGGACGCCTTTGAGAAATATCGCCATAAAGGTGGACCAGGCCTGACTCTAGAATTTGTTTGTACGATATGGGTATCAAATGAAAGGCGTTAATGAGTATTTTAAAAGGGCGTGGGCCTTAGTTCTATAGGTGGACGCCTTTTCGAGATAACGCCATAAAGGTAGACCAGCGGTGACCCTGGAATTTGTTTGTACGATATGGGTATCACATGAAAGGCGTTAATGAGTATTTTAAAAGGGAGTGGGCTTTAGTTCTATAGGTGGACGCCTTTGAGAAATATCGCCATAAAAGTGGACCAGGGGTGACTCTAGGATTTGTTTGTACGGTATGGGTATCAATTGAAAGGCGTTAATGAGTATTTTAAAAGGGAGTGAGCCTTAGTTCTATAGGTGGACGCCTTTGAGAAATATCGCCATAAAGGTGGACCAGGCCTGACTCTAGAATTTGTTTGTACGATATGGGTATCAAATGAAAGGCGTTAATGAGTATTTTAAAAGGGCGTGGGCCTTAGTTCTATAGGTGGACGCCTTTTCGAGATAACGCCATAAAGGTAGACCAGCGGTGACTCTAGAATTTGTTTGTACGATATGGGTATCAAATGAAAGGTGTTAGTTAGTATTTTAAAAGGGCGTGGGCCTTAATTCTATAGGTGGACGCCTTTTCGAGATATCGCCATAAGGGTGGACCAGGGGTGACTCTAGAATGTGGTTGTACGATATGGGTATCCAATAAAAGGTGTGAATAAGTTTTTTAAAAGGGAGTGGGCCTTAGTTCTATAGGTGGACGCCTTTGAGAAATACGCCATAAAGGTGGACCAGGACTGACTCTAGAATTTGTTTGTACGATGTATGTATCAAATGAAAGGCGTTAATCAGTATTTTAAAAGGGAGTGGGCCTTAGTTCTATATGTGTACGCCTTTTCGAAATATCGCCATAAAGGTGGACCAGGGGTGACTCTAGAATTTGTTTGTACGATATGGGTATCAAATGAAAGGTGTTAGTTAGTATTTTAAAAGGGCGTGGGCCTTAATTCTATGGTGGACGCCTTTTCGAGATATCGCCATAAGGGTGGACCAGGGGTGACTCTAGAATTTGGTTGTACGATATGGGTATCCAATAAAAGGTGTGAATAAGTTTTTTAAAAGGGAGTGGGCTTTAGTTCTATAGGTGGTCGCCTTTTCGAGATATCGACCAAAATGTGGACCAGGGTGACCCAGAACATCATCTGTCAGGACCGCTAATTTATTTATATATGTAATACCACGAACAGTGTTCCTGCCAGGATTCCCAGGGGATTTTGATTTGCCCTGCAGAACATTTTCATTTTCTTTTACTTAATATGGTAGGTGTCACATCCATTTTACAAAGTTTTTTTCTAAAGTTATATTTTGAGTCAACAAACCAATCCAATTACCATGTTTCATCATTTTTTTCGTATTTGGTATAGAATTATGGCATTTTTTTTGTTGATTTTTCGTAATTTTCGATATCGAAAGGTGGGCGTGGTCATAGTCGGATTTCAACCAAATTTTATACGAATACAAAGTGGGTTCAGGTAAGTACGTGAACTGAGTTTAGTAAAGATATATGGGTTTGTGCACAAGTTATCGTGTTAACGGCCGAGCGGAGGGACAGACGGTGGACTGTGTATAAAAACTGTGCGTGGGTTCATCCAATTTCGCCCTTTTTCACAGAAAACAGTTATCGTCCTAGGATCTATGCCCCTACCAAATTTCACAAGGATTGGTAAATTTTTGTTCGACTTATGGCATTAAAATTATCCTAGACAAATTAAATGAGAAAGGGCGGAGCCACGTCCATTTTGAAATTTTCTTCTATTTTTGTATTTCGTTGCACCATATCATTACTGGAGGATATACTGTAAAGATATTACATTTTTTGTTAAAATTTTACTTAAAAAAATTTCCTTTTAAAGTGGGCGTGGTCGTTATCCGATTTGGCTAAATTTTATTAAACATATATATAGTAATAGGAGTAACGTTTCTACCAAATTTCATCATGATATCTTTAACGACTGCCAAATTGCAGCTTGCAAAACTTTTAAATCACCTTCTTTTAAAAGTGGACGATGCCACTCCCATTGTCCAAAATATTACTAATTTTCTATTCTGCGTTATAAGTTCAACTCACCTACCAAGTTTCGTCCGTTTATCCGTCTTTGGTAATGAATTATCGCACTTTTTCGGTTTTTCGAAATTTTCGGTATCGAAAAAGTGGGCGTGGTTATAGTCCGATATCGTTCATTTTAAATAGCGATCTGAGATGAGTGTTAACAGACGGACGGACGGACGGACATGGCTCAATCAAATTTTTTTTCGATACTGATGATTTTGATATGTGGAAGTCTATATCCTTCTCGATTCCTTTATACCTGTACAACCAACCGTTATCCAATCAAAGTTAATATATTCTGGCTAAGCTCAACTGAGTATAAAAAGCTCACAACACATTAGTATATATGTAAATTACAATAAGTTTCATAATTGTCACGGGTAATACGCTATCCAATTGTGAAGTTATAAATTATAAAAACTCTAAAAATATAATAAAGTACCATTTATTGTTTAAATACCTTTAAATAAACGAACGTTTAAGGAATCCAATAGTATAAAAAATAAATAAATGTAAGGGGCGATAACCTCCGAAGAGATCTAAGGCTGAGCTTCTCTTCCAATTTGCGTCGTGCTCCTCTTGATTTTCCCTACAAATTGGCCGGACGGGACCTACATGTTTTATGCCGACTCCGAACGGCGTCTGCAATGCTGAGAGCTTTTCATAGCAGAAATACACCCGGAGCGCTTGCCAAACACTGCCGAGGGGCGACCCCGCTTAGAAAAATGTTCTTCTAATTTAAAAACCTTATTTCTAAAATTTTGATGTTGCTTTGCCCGGGGTGCGAACCCAGGGCATACGGTGTGGTAGGCGGAGCATGCTACCATCACACCACGGTGGCCGCCAATAGTATAAAAGTAATTAATTTCTCTTAAATGATTTTAATGCTATAATGTGTCAGGGGTGGGACAGCATTTGTCACAGGTGGGACATGTTCGCATGAAAAACGTTAAACGAACTTGTTAATGGTTAGTAAGGTATTCCAAAGGTTCAAAATATCGTTCACGCCATGGGATAAAATCATGGATTAAACAAATTTTAGTTAAGAAAAGTTTTAAGAAATTTCAGTCTCTAAGAGTTTGACTTAGATTTAAGCGCTATGAAAAAACCTACTTCATAGATTCCAGCAGCACTTCGTTTTGTGATAAGAAACTACTATGTAGATTAGTATTATATATTTCATTACAGTCAATACAAATTACAGTCGACTCGATCCAAGTGAGTAAATCAAAATTTTTACCAAAGGTGATTTGTTTTTTAATAAGATCGTATGTTTTGAATTTAATAGAAAAAAATTAAAGAAGTTTATGTTTGGACGAAACGGAACATTATTTACCCATTTGTGTGCTCTTACATACATTTTAAGGATACATTTAAAGAGAAACGTTACGCACATTAAACGATTATTGATCGACTTATGGCGTTTAAAAAAAAATTTTTGTCAGTTAGAAAATAGTTTTTCTAAAAAGTCGCCCCTTGGCAGTGGTTAAGCATGCACTCCGATTGTACTTCTCCCATGAAAAGCTTCCCTGTTATTGTTGTTGTAGCAGTGCTTCGCCCCACCTAATAGGTGCGACCGATCGTAAATTGTCATCAATATCCTCTAACGGGAGTCCAAGGAAACTTGCTGTTTGAACAGGGGTGGACCATAATGAAAGGGGTGTTGGAGGCGTTGGTTCCACATTACAATTAAAGAGATGGTTGGTGTCATGTGGGGACACATTGCAAGCGTGGCATACATTTTGTATGTCGGGGTTGATTCTAGATAGGTAAGAGTTTAACCTGTTACAGTATCCAGACCGAAGTTGAGGTAGCGTCTCCCTAGGAGGTTTCTTTCCTCTTTAGCGAGTTCAGGGTATTTAACTTTAAGAACGGGGTTCACCGATCAATTCCTGGAATAGAGGTCAGCAGCCTTTTTGTGGATATAACTGAGGACCTTTTTGTGTTCTTATTCTACATGCGGCTGAGATCTCAGGTGGCGCATTTCCTCATAATACTTGCGAAGATGACCTCTTAAGCCCCTGGGAGGACATCTTTAATTAGATGTCTGTTGAGATGCCCAGGTTTTTGTGTTTTCAAAAGAGACGGTTTGTTCAGCATTTCATTTCTCTCCCAAATGAGGAGTACTCTCGCTTCACTATGTATCATAAATTTGTTTGAGTGATTCTGGATAGTAACATCCATACTTTTATTTTACCACATATGCAGAAATTGTGTCCCATTCCACAATTATCAAAAAGTCCGTTTAAGTTAAATGCGGAGCTTTTACCGCATCGCCGACGATCTCAATTCATGGTCAAGTTATGATGTTAATGGACTGAACTATGTTGATCCTAAACATGTAGACCATCGGCACTGGTAAAGTATCGGGGAAAAGTATCGAGGTAAAGTATCGATACTGTACTCAGTACTTGGAAAAAGGCATCGAGTACGAAATACTCGAGTATTTTTTTAGAAAATTATCGATACTACTCACTCAGTACTCGTATCGTTCTAACACTAGTCACGGGTGGGACAAATCAACACTATTCGATAGATCTAATAACAATAATATAGGGCGTATATAATTTTGTATTTTAATCAGCTCAATTAAATAATGTTGAGTTAATGTTGTTATTAGCCAACAACCCGTCCCAAAGATCCTGAGCCAGATAAATAATTTCGCATGTAAATGCAACAACAATGATTTCAGCCAGATAAATCGGGATAGAAGTCTGGTTCAATTTGTAAGCCAGATAACTTGTTAGTTTCTTATCTTTAGTTTGGCAACGCTGCCACTAATAAACCTACTTTGTTCAAAAATTAAATGAAATACAATGGCTACATCTGCCTATCACAACTCATATGTACAAATTTTTTGACAGATTTTTCAATACAAACTTTTTCTACCTAATTGAAACAGTTCATCAGCACCTTACTTTAAGAGAAAAAAAAAGGTTTTGAAAATGCATTTAAAGGATCAATTTAAAATTTTTCGGTTGAGGAAATTTTTACAACATTTGTGGATACAGTATTGTAAAAAAAATACCTCCGCACCAAAGCCCACTTTCTCCTGGAGCCTCCCTATGGTAAATTATTTCATGCGATTCTCATAAAATTTTGTGAGCATATTGGGTAGGTCTGAGAATCGGCGAACGTCTACCTTTTTTCCGCTACGTGCCTAGGGTCTTGAGATCAAAACGTGGACCCGGGTACCCCTAGAATGTGTTTATACAGTATGGATATCAAATTAAAGCTGTTGATGTGTGCTATAGTACAGGATAATTTTCATACCCCTGGGTTACTAGGGTCTCGAGATATAGGCCAAAACGTGGACCCGGGTACCCCTAGAATGTGTTTATACAATATGGATATCAAATGAAAGCTGTTAATGAGTGCTATAGGACAGGATTATTTTTAATACAACTGGGAGGCTAGGGTCTCGAGATATAGCCCAAAACGTGGACCCCGGTACCCCTAGAATGTGTTTATACAATATGGATATCAAATGGAAGCTGTGGATGAGTGCTATAGTACAGGATAATTTTCATACAACTGGGAGGCTAGGGTCTCGAGATATAGCCCAAAACGTGGACACGGGTACCCCTAGAATGTGTTTATACAATATGGATATCAAATGGAAGCTGTGGATGAGTGCTATAGTACAGGATAATTTTCATACAACTGGGAGGCTATGGTCTCGAGATATAGCCCAAAACGTGGACCCGGATACACCTAGAATGTATTTTTACATTATGAGTATCAAATTGAAGCTGTTGATGTGTGCAGAGTAAGTTTTACACCGCCGAGTGACTAGGGTCTCGAGATATAGGCCAAAACATGGACACGGATACCCCTAGAATGTGTGTGTATTATGGATATCAAATGAAAGCTGTTGCTGAGAGCTCTAAAGTTTATTGTGATATTCGATTTAGTCGCATCAACCTGGCAAAACTGATAAATATGCATGCGAAGCCGAAATAAAGACAAGAATTAATAATACCCACATACCTATTTACATACATCCTATTCGATTTGCCTGAAGTTTCGTATATAAATTTGCCTATATTAGTATTTACGATGCTTTTTTCCGGGAAGTATACCAGAGAAGGACTGGGACTAGGATTAGGACTAGAACTGGGACTGAGACTGAGACTCGGAGTGGGACTGGGACTGAGACTCGGAATGGGACTGGAACAAAATACATACCACCCTCTGGGACTGACAATAGGAGATGAAGAAGAAGGAGAAAAACTTGATAGAAGAGAAAAGAGAGAAGGAGAGTGAGAAAGACATAGAATGAGCCGAAGATGGAGATGAAGCGAAGAAGACGGAGGGAGGAGTGAATAAAAAGATTAGGAAAAAGTGTAGAGGGATAGGGCAGAGTTAGACGGAAAAACTTTATTAAAATGTATGCAGATAAGCCAAATTTAGGGCAGAACGACGTCTGTCGGGTCTGCTAGTTATTTCATAAACTTTAAAAAATGATAGTAGGACAAATACAAATCCTTTACAGACAGCCGCTTTGCTGTCCTCCCTATCCCGACTGATGCTCGCCAAGGGGAGCGTGCTTTCCGCAAGGTTATCGAATCTGCTTCGGCTCGCTTCATTCCCTCAGGTAGAATTCCCGAAATTCGGCCTCACTTTCCAGCGGAGGCCGCAAATTTAGCGAGAGAACGTGACCTTATAAGACATCTCGATCCCGGCGACCCGCAAATAAGGGATATATACCAACGCATCAGATTGCTTGTGGATGAACACAAGCGGACGAAATGGTAGGAGCACCTAAGCGGTTGTAACCTCTCTGCCGGTGTAGGTAAGCTTTGGTCCACCGTAAGGTCCCTATCGAATCCGTCTAAGCACAGTGACAAAATTTCCATCGCCTTTGGCGATAAAGTCGGATGCGAAAAAATGAGCGAGCTCTTTCTGCCGACAATATATAATTACCATCACCACCAAAGAGGTTGAAGATGCAATCGGTCATGCTAAACCATCCAAAGCAGTGGGTCCAGACGGCATAGCCATGCTGATTCTTAAAAGCCTAGGGAAAGAGGGTTTCAAATATTTAGCGCATGTCTTCAACCTGTCTCTTTCCACTTTTGTCAATCCCGAAAAATGGAGAATGGCCAAGGTGGTCCCGCTACTAAAGCCTGGGAAACCAGCTATAATAGGAGAGTCATATCTCCCGATATCTCTTCTATCGCCAGTAGCCAAGACGCTTGAAGCCATTTTGCTCCCCTACTTCAAAGCAAATTTGCAGCTAACCTGTCATCAGCACGACTTCAGAAAACTCCATAACACCACCACCGCGCTAAATGCCATCAGCACCCAGATAAATTGCGGTTCAAATCAAAACCCCCACCATAGAACAGTACTCGTTGCGCTAGACCTATCAAAAGCTTTTGATACGGTCAACCATGGCACGTTACTGCAAGACCTGGAAGGGTCTACCCTTCCCCATGTCTTAAAAGGTGGACCGCAAATTATCTGGGTGGTCGGCAGGCATCGGTGCAATTTAGAAGCGAAACATCAAAACCAAGAAGAATTAATCAAGGGGTGCCACAGGGTGGTGTCCTATCCCCACTTTTGTTTAATTTCTACATATCTAAGCTACCTTCGCCACTAGAAGGAGTTACTATCGTTTCTTACGCCGATGACTGCACAATAATGGCAACAGGCCCAGACCCACAGATCGATGAGCTTTGCAACAGAATAAACGGCTACCTTCCTGAACTCTCCAGTTTTTTGCCTCGCGAAACCCTGCATTATCACCGACCAAATCCTCCGGAATCTTTTTTACAACATGGACGTCCCAAATGTCGACCATTTTGAACATCCACGTCGATGGCACTACGCTACCGACTGTACTACACCCCAAACTCTTGGGTGTGACGTTTGATCAGGATCTACATTTTGGTGAGCACGCAGCCGCAATTGTTCCGAAAATTCAGAGCCGTAATAAAATCCTCAAATCCCTTGATGGCAGTACTTGGGGAAAAGACAAAGAAACCCTCATTACCACATATAAAGCAATTGGCCAGCCGATTGCATGCTATGCGTCCCCTATATGGTCGCCAAGCCTAAAAACTACTCACTGAAAGAAGCTACAGGCCTGCCAAAATACTCAGAACCGCCACGGGCTGTCTTCTTATGTCCCCAGAACACCATCTACATAATGGGGCGAGAATATTCCCCATCAGGGAGAGAAATTAGATGCTAACCAAACAGTTCCTGTTGAATACCCAGAAACCTGGGCATCCCAACAGACATCTGATTGATGAGCCAACACCGCCTAGAGGCTAAAGGAGTCATCTCCGTAAGCATTATGAGGAAATACGGTACCTGAGAACTCAGCCGTATGATGCAAAAAACACAAGCAGGTCCTCAGTCAACTCCACAAACAGGCGTCGGACTTTTATGCCAGGAATTGCCCGGTGAATCCAGTACTCAGAGAATAGTACCCAAAACTTGCGGAAGAAGAACGCATACTCCCCATGGAAACGCGAGTCCCTCTAGCTCATCTTCGCGCTGGATACTGTAACAGGCTAAACTTTTACCTATCCATAATTAACACCGACATACAAAATATATGCCCCGCTTGCAATGTGTAGCCACATGACACCAACCATCTCTTTAATTGTAATGTGGAACCAACGCCTCTAACACCCCTTTCATTATGGTCCACCACTGTTGAAACAGCAAATTTCCTTGGACTTCCGTTAGAGGATATTGATGACAATTTGCGATCGGTCGCATCTATTAGGTGGGGCGAAGCACTGCTACAACAACAACAACAACATGGTAAATTATTCCACCTTCTACTAATGTTAGGTAAAATCTTTGTGATTAAAACTATTTTCTAACTTTTAGTTCAGTCAGCTACAAAAGCGTGGTTTACTGTTTCTTTTTTATACTCAGTGTGCTTTGCATGATGGATAAAATTTTTAAAATGTAGACCAAAGTTCGCAGACGTTTGTGTTCACGACATTGATTTCAATAGACATCGTTAAATCAAAACGATATTTTAGAATGAAATTCGACCGATTTTAAGTAGAAAGATGTTAACAGCACCTTTTTTGGGTATCTTGCTTTTTTTTAACAACTTGAGGACAATTTGAAAACATGTTCGCCTTGGGTCATTTTATTTGAATTCATTGTTCATTATTAATTTTCGTAATTAGTTTCTTATAACTGACAGTGATGCGCATCCATTGATTCCACATTCGACCATATCCGACCAATTTTCGACATGAACAATAAATGACCTAAACAGTCTTAAACGAGTAAAAAATATAGTAACGCGCGGGACGCCGCCGCCGCCGCGCCGATATTTTTGACATTCGGCGGCGGCGTGCGAAAAACAACCAAAATCGGCGGCGGCGTTTATCGGCGGCGTATATCTCTATCCTATAGACCTAAGGCCTACTCCCTTTTAAAATGCTCACTAACACCTTTCATTTGATATCCATATCGTACAAACACATTCTAAAGTCACCCCTGGTGCACCTTTATGGCGATATCCTGAAATGGCGTCTACCTATAGAATTATGGCCCACTCCCTTTTAAAATACTCTTTAATACCTTCCATTTAATACCCATGTCATACAAACACATTCCAGGGTTACCCTAGTTTCGTTTTCGTACATGATTATTTTCCCTTATTTTCTCTCCAAATCTCTCAGCTGAGTATGTAATGTTCGGTTACAACCGAACTTAGCCTTCCTTACTTGTTTTTAACTGTTTATTTTCATTTCGAATTCAAAACTCATTGCGAGCATATTGTAGAGAAATATAGGAGTAATATATATGCTTGGGCATTTCTGACATGATCTGGATCTCTAGAGAATCACAATGCCCACAACTAAGGAGTATGCAAACAGACCTTTGATTGGCTGAAATGACTGACGATTTCGAACAATATGAATACTTCCTATCCCAATAAAACATATGGGTCGCTACCACGCGCTTTATTTTATCTCAATGATGAGGAAAGCTCCGCCGCTGTAGTGCTGGGGTAGCATGCTCTCTACCAATCCGAACATTCTGGGTTCAAGGACCGGCAACATCAAAATACTTTAGAAAAGGTTTTGAAACTGAGTCGTCCGCTGCAGTAGTTTGATTATCACGGAGTGTATTTCTGCCATGAAAAGCTGTTAAGCACAAACTCATCTGCCTTGCAGATGCCGTTCGAAGTTGGCATAAAACACGAAGCTGATGTTCCACCAATTAATAGAAAAAATTAAAAATGAACACGACGGAAGTTGGTATATATTTCTTCGGACAAACCACGGAACCGACTGTAAGGCCTGCGCTGACGACACCGTAGTTATTGTATCAAGAAAATATGGGAGAAATTGCCCCGGATTGGATGGCTTTGTGTGAATGTGACCAGAGAAAAGTATCTGGGAATAATATTAGACTATATATAATAAAGGTGGACCAGGGTTGACTATCGAATTTGTTTGTACGATACGGGTATCAAATGAAAGGTGTTAATGAGAATTTTAAAAGGGAGTGGGCCTTATATAGGTGGACGCCTTTTCGGATTATTTTTATAAAGATGGACCTGGGTAGACTCTACAATGCGTTTGTACAATATGGGTATCAAACGAAAGGTGATAATGAGCATTTTAAAAAGGGGTGGGCCTTCGTTCTATAGGTGGACACCTTTTCGAGATATCGCCACAAAGGCGGACCAGGGGAGACTCTGTAATGTGTTTGTACGATATGGGTATCAAATTAAAGGTATTAATGAGGGTTTTAAAAGGGAGTGGTGGTAGTTGTTTATGTGAAGGCGTTTTCGAGATATCGACCAAAGTGTGGACCAGGGTGACCCAGAACATTATCTGTCGGGACCGCTAATTTATTTATATATGTAATACCACGAACAGTGTTCCTGCCAGGATTCCAAGGGCTTTTGATTTGCCCTGCAGAACATTTTCATTTTCTTTTACTTAATATGGTAGGTGTCACACCCATTTTACAAAGTTGTTTTCTAAAGTATATTTTGCGTCAATAAACCAATTCAATTACCATGTTTCATCCCTGTTTTCGTATTTGTTATAGAATTATGGCATTTTTTTTCATTTTTCGTAATTTTCGATATCGAAAAAGTGGGCGTAGTCATAATCGGATTTCGGCCATTTTTTATACCAATACAAAGTGAGTTCAGATGAGTACGTGAACTGAGTTTAGTAAAGATATATCGATTTTTGCTCAAGTTATCGTGTTAAGGGCCGAGCGGAAGGACAGGCGGTCGACTGTGTATAAAAACTGGGCGTGGCTTCAACCGATTTCGCCCTTTTTCACAGAAAACAGTTATCGTCCTAGAATCTAAGCCCCTACCAAATTTCACAAGGATTGGTAAATTTTTGTTCGACTTATTCCATTAAAAGTACCCTAGACAAATTAAACGAAAAAGGTCGGATCCACGCCCATTTCGAAATTCTATTTTATGTTTGTATTTTGTTGCACCATATCATTACAGGAGTTGAATGTTGACATAATTTACTTATATACTGTAAAGATATTAAATTTTTTGTTAAAATTTAACTTAAAAAAAAATTTTTTTAAGTGGGCGTGGTCGTCTCGGATTTTGCTAATTTTTTTGGAGCATACATATAGTAATAGGAGTAACGTTCCAGCCAAAGTTCATCATGATATCTTCAACAACTGCCAAATTACAGCTTGCAAAACTTTTAAATTACCATATTTTAAAAGTGGGCGATGCCACGCCCATTGTCCAAAATTTTACCGATTTTCTATTCTACGTCATAAGTTCAACTCACCTACCAAGTTTCATCGCTTTATCCATCTTTGGTAATGAATTATGGCACTTTTTCGGTTTTTTGAAATTTTCGATATCGAAAAGTGGGCGATCTGATATCAGTGCCCAGGAACATACATACCAAATTTCATCAAGATACCTCAAAATTTACTCAAGTTGTCGTGTTAACGGACGGACGGACATGGCTCAATGAAATTTTTTTCGATACTGATGATTTTGATATATGGAAGCCTATATCTATCTAAATTCCTTTATACCTGTACAACCAACCGTTATCCAATCAAAGTTAATATACTCTGTGAGCTCTACTCAACTGAGTATAAAAATGCAATAAAAAGATAACTAGAAAAGTTTCTTGAGTAGTTTGGAAGGGTATATGATACCTCAACCAACATTGAAAGGCAGTGCCGTGGTATAGAAGGATCTGAGGTGTTTAGAACATAGTCGATACTATGCGGCTTAGTGCCAATAAAAGCGATAGGTTACACGTTTTAATAATATAATATTTATTTAAGAGAATACATCTGCTTGATTATGTCATACCGCACCACAACAGCGGAGTGTTAATACAAAAATTCAACTGTACAAATACAAAATAATAATGGAAAATATTAACATAAAACTTTTCCAAAGTCACGCTCATTTCATTTGACAAAATATACATACATGAATGCCTTGAGTTCATTTGTATTGGTAGGGACTATATATTTCCTCAAACTTTTTTTTAAATATCTTGATGAAATTTTGTCATCGGGTATATTTAGTGTCAGATTAGAAATTTTTCGGAGCCGATCGGAGCGGACTACTATAGCATATATCCCCCATACAACCGATATTTCAGTAATGAGGTTTTTTGTGATATTTTCCTCAGTTTATCAGTTAGAAGATTAAAATTTCACCAACTGCTAACGTATATGGCGTGAATTGTTGTCTAATAAATTTTATAGATCGGTGGTATATATAGCATATATCCCATACAACGAATTGCTCAGATAAGAAATATTTCGAAATGTTTACACCGTTTTACAGCTATAAGCTTCATATTTCACCCAAGGATTACGTATGCAGTATGTATCGTTGTATGAAAAAATTTTAGAGATCGGTCGTATATATAGTATATACCCCATCATGCAGGCCACAAGAAACGTGAAACTTTTATCCTCACACAAAGTACCGATCTGTTTTTAAACGGTTTTATTTAGCTTGACTCTATGTAGCGGCCGTCCGTTGTGAAATAATTATGTAATTAAAATTTAAGTAACTTCTCAATCACCTATAAGCTTGAAACTTGGAATATAGTTCAGAACCCGATGACAATGCAATCATAAGAAAAAACTCCGATAGGTGGCGCATGGATCGAAATATTTGTATTTGTGGTCCTATTTGGATCATATTTGGAACACATAACATGTACGTACATGAATAGAAAGTGCCCTAAAATGTAAGGTGTAGCATAACCTGATTAAGGTTCAGTTGGTCTTTCTTATGACTATCAATGGAAATTTGACGCGTCCAACGCTTTTATTTAATTGTCTGATCAACACCCTAGATTGGTGAGGAGTGGTATGACTAGCACCTAGGGCCTACCTAATTATTTTATAGCCTTTAGTATTATTACTACTTAATGTAATATTGTTTTCAAATTTTACAAATTTTATTTAATTTATATTATTAATATTTAATATTATAGTATTTATGTTATTTATTTATATTATATTTATCGAAAATGTCGATTAGATGTGTACATCTGTTCTCCGATATTAAATATGTTATACAGCCGATTATTTGGATATCACGAATGGGATAAAATTATTGCTTAGCTCGATTCATGAAAGGTATGAAGTCGTCGGCGCAGTCGCGTCCTTATTTGTTATAGCTTAACTCAGGATTGGTAGGAGTTTGCCTATCTAAACTAATATTTCACTTGAACATTTGATAATCCCAATTGTTTTGTTTATTGAGTAGCTTTATCTTTCGCTTGGTTAAAATATTTTATTTAAATATGTATAATGACAAACTTTATGTATGTATAATGATAACTTTATTTTTTGTCTTAAGCTGCTATTATGCACGGTCGCGACGTGTGTAACGTACGTGTAGGGTTATCTACTTCGTAAAATATACTTTAATTTTGTAAATTATTTTTATGTTATTTTACTTTTAATGCTATTTCAAAATGAAAATTTTCAAATCAGTTATTTTAGAATTTTTAAAATGTGAAAAAATTTAGTTTGAATGTGAAATAAATTTTTAATAAAAATATAGTTTAACACTATATAATTTGGCGTTTCTGCCAACGGATCTAAATTTATTTTAGTCTATTAGTGATTTATTTGCAAATACTACCAATTTTATACATCAAAATATCACAGATGTTATTACGGATTCAAGTGTCCTATCATATAATAATGAAGATATTGACTTGAAGACTGCGAATTTCTAAGATACCGATATATGTAACTAAATTTAAAGCGTAACAATATTCATTATTTTCGACAAGTTTTATTGAAGTTTTGGGTGCTAACTTCCTTTTTCTAAACTGCTATATATATTATAAATGATAAACGGCGCACTACGCAAGCAACATTTAGCAATGCAACAAATCGAGATTGAAATGGATTTCCAATTAATTATTCAAACAAAAGACATAAATATGTTTTTGGACACTTAATCAACCATTAAGCCAGTCGGGTCAACCTATAAACAAATCAAGATTACAATGACATCCCTCACGCTCTACTGCACATGTTTGTTAGCGAAGGTAATTATAAATGCAAAAAAAACATATGACTAAAAATATTAGTTTTTACAATAACTAATTATATTTTAGTAGTAATACACATACTATATAAATATATATTTAAAATGAATAATTTAAAGATAAAATCATGTGTACCTCATATAAGTGAGTGTTTTCATTCCTAAACATTTAATAAAATATATTTGGGGTATTCCATCCCATTTCGACCAATTTTGAACCCGACCCCTTTAGAATTGGCTGAAAGTTTTTCTTCTTTTTCTAGCTTACGAAAGACGTTTTTCAGAATCTTTGAAAATTTTTTCATCCAACTCAAAAAAGTTATGAATTTTAAAAACAACGCCGTTTTTGTTTTCAAAATGCTATAACTTTTTCCAAAATTGACCGTTTGGGAACTTTTTTTTTTTTAATTTGTTTTTAAATGTACTTTTCGGAAAAAATACAAAAAAAAATTTTAAAGTTTTTGTTTTTTTAATTTTTCAGTTTTTCGAGATTTTTCGAATTTCGCAATTTTTTTTTTTTTTTTCACAAAAAACTTCAATCAATTCTGCAATCATCCCCACTAATCCAGGAGTGGGCCGATTTTTTTATATTTTTTTTTATTTAATTGAAAAAACAATTTTCAAAAATAAAATTTTTTTTATCAATTTTATTTATATAACAAAAAATGTAAGAAAATGATTTTTAAGTATTCTTTTCTTTATATATCATGGTAAAACTTACATGTTTACTGTGTCAGTCATTAATCCTGGTTATTTTAATCGTAGATTACCATAATATATAAAGAAACGAATACTTAATACGGGGTCGAAATGGGATGGAATACCCCATATATATACATACAAATTGGAAATTTAAATCATTATAAACATCAAACTATCATATAAAAAAGAAAATTCATGTATAATTAACTAAGGGAATGTGTACCCAACAAAATATTTATATTCATAAAAAGAAGTTTGTTTCTTCAATCTTTTGTTATATAATGAAATGAAAATTTAATCTAAACAAAATAATTCCATTTAGAACAATAATGTTACATTATTTAAAAATATATATTAATTGGTTTAAAACAATAGTCAATTTATTATTTATATTAATTATGTATGCTCTTTCTCCAGTTTATAATTAAAAACGTACATATATCATTAACACATTTAAGAAATTTTACAACAACAGACAGACAAACTTTACAATACAAGTAAATTCATATTTAAGAAACCAAAGAGCAAAGAAATAACTTTAAATTTTTAAAATAAAACTAATTACTATAATCAATTTTAAAAAATCACAAAAGATTTCTTAAAATAATTTTTATTGACATATATCAATTATTTCATATTGAAATTAAAATCATATGACAATTTCATATCTACCTCAAACGAATAACGGAATAAACTTTTCATTCCTTATCAACAACTTGGGCATACATTATGCAGAGTACAATTATATATTGAACATATATTCTGCATAATACAAGTTTTTAATTTTTGAATGATTGTTCACACAAAGTTGCCCTCTACTATCATTTAACCTCATTCTAATTTCTTCAAAAATATAATTATAATTGACAATATTTTACAAGCAGCTATTAAGTTATTTTTAACCTCAACAACATAGCAATAACACAACCTTATATTAATGTGCATAAAATGTTATTACAATTAGTAAACAATAACACAACCTATCGAAAATTAAAAAAAAAGTAAGCTATTAAGTACATCGAATCATAAAAAGATTGAGTACTTACATCAACACCAAAAATAAATTTCTCAAAATTCTTACACTTAAAAAATAAAAATACAATATATCTATAACACAAAATTCAAAAAATTTTCAAACTACAACACAAAATTCTTACAGTAATCAATATACACTATAAATTAACACTTAAAAAATAAATTTTTCGTTTCACTGGAGGAGGAGTATATGTAAGGTTATCTACTTTGTAAAATAATTTTAATTTTGTAAATTATTTTTATGTTATTTTATTTTAATGTTATTTAAAAATGAAAATTTTCAAAAACAAACCTATATTTTAAAGTAATAAGCAAAAAATACAATTTTTATAATTTTAATGTAATTTATATAAAAAATTATTTTTTTACTTAGATTGACCATTTTAACACATTTTTCAAAATAAAAGTAATGTTATGTTATTATTTTTATACTCAGCATGCTTTGCACATAGAGTATATTAATTTTGATTGGATAGCAGTTGGTTGTACAGGTATAAAGGAATCGAGATAGATATAGACTTCCATACATCAAAACCATTAGAATCAAAAAAAAAATTTTATTGAACCATGTCCGCCTGTCCGTCCGTCCGTTAACATAATAACTTGAGTAAATATTGAGATATCTTCACCAAATTTGGTACTCGAGCTTATCTGAACGTTCCCGAGATGGTCGGGCTAGCACCTTAATGGTGCTGTGTTACCAGAGCGTTTCGGATCTGTATCCGGCAAAGGCCCATCACATCGATAACACTCCCCAAAGCCTTCGGGGAGTAACCTTATCGCTACAACAACAACACCTGGACCCAGAATAGATTGGCATTGAAAATGAGCGAAATCGGATGATAACCACGCCCACTTTTTATATATATAACATTTTGGAAAACACCAAAAACCTGATTATTTAGAAAATAATATACCTAGAATGTTGAAATTTGACATGTGGACTGATATTGAGACTCTTGATACAAATTTGGAAACATTTTTTAAAATGGGCCTGGCACCGCCCACTGGTGATAAAAAAATTTTACAAATATTATTAATTATAAATCAAAAATCGTTAAACCTATCGTAACAAAATTCGGCAGAGAGGTTGCCTTTACTATAAGGAATGTTTGGAAGGAAAATTAACGAAATCGGTTAAGGACCACGCCCACTTTTATATAAAAGATTTTTTAAATGGTCGTGGACGAATAAAATAAGCTATACAAAATAAATAAATGTAAGGCGCGATAACCTACTAAGAGATCTAAGCCGAGCTTCTTTTCCAATTTGCGTCGTGCTCCTCTTGATTTTCCCTACAAATTGGCCGGACGGGACCTACATGTTTTATGCCGACTCCGAACGGCATCTGCAAGGCAGATGAGTTTTCACTGAGAGCTTTTCATGGCAGAAATACACCCGGAGCGCTTGCCAAACACTGCCGAGGGGCGACCCCGCTTAGAAAAATTTTCTTTAAATTTAAAAACCTTATTTCTAAAATTTTGATGTTGCTTTGCCCGGGGTGCGAACCCAGGGCAAACGGTGTGGTAGGTAGAGCACGCTACCATCACACCACGGTGGCCGCCAATATATCTTTCAAAAAAAAGCTTTATATCAATGGTATTTCATTTCCCAAGTGGACTTATAACAGTAAATAGGAAAAAATTCAATTTATGACTAAGCAATTTTCTATGTTTCGGGAGCCATAACTCGAAGAAAAATTAGCATGTCGTAATGAAATTGGGTACACATATTTTCCTTATAGCAGAATATATTTCTAGTAAAAATGGACAGGATCGGTTAAAGACCACGGCAACTTAGATATTAAACAAGTTAAAGTCTACGACCCTTAGACTAGAATAATAAGCTATAACTTAGCAAAAAATTGTGTTGAATCAATGATATTTCACTTATCAAGTTTTAATGTAAGAGGAAATGGGGAGAATTTTTTTTTTAAACGGGCGGTGCCACGTGTTATGTAGAAAAGTAATTTATCTGAAGTCGAATGTGCAATTGAAGCTCATGCTGAGTATATAATGTTCGGTTACACCTGAACTTAGACACCCTTACTTGTTTTTCTATAACACGTTTGGAAACAGATACGAACAACTGTACATATCTTTCTGTTCCTTGTACCACGTAATATACTTAATATTTTTGATGGTGTAATCCAAAGTAATTCATATTACGCTCATCCAGAAGACATTTTATTAAAAATGTTATTTGATGATAGAAAAGCCATACGTGATAGAGCTTTCAAAAAAAATGTATACTATCGAGAAAAAATACTTGACCCAACTAAACTCAGAGTTTACAAAAAATATAATATCAATTTTAATGTTTCAGATTATACTGATATGATTGATCTGAATGACGATAATTTACTGTCTGAATCGGCATTCACAAGAAATATTCCATACGATTACTTGGTACAATTCTTAGATTATGATGATATACAAGGAACAGAAAGGTATGTGCAGTTGTTAACATCTGTTTCCAAACGTGTTATAGATAACAAGTAAGGTGGACCAGAGGTGACTCTATAACGTGTTTGTACGATATGGGTATCAAATTAAAGGTATTAATGAGGGTACGTCGAAAAGCTTCAATCAAAACAGACTGCCAATGATTTCGCAACTCGACTCTCACACCTGCTCTCTGAGAGCGCAACTCATCCTGAAGGAATACAGGAGCATATCTCTAAAGCACTTCGTACTGCCGCCGAGGAAAAAATTGGTTTCCGGCGGCCACGAAAAAACAACTGGTACGATGAAGAATGCCGCGTTGCAACTGAAATAGAAGACGCTGCCTACAGGGCTACGTTAAAAGCGAGCGCGACAAGAGGAGTGTGTGAACGCTATCGTGATTTGAAAAGGGAAGCGAGACGCCTTTTCAGGAAGAAAAAAGCAGAAGCAGAAAGGCGTGAGTGCGAGGAGCTTGAGCTGATAGCCACCAGGAATAACGCCCGAAAATTCTACCAAAAAATACGGCGAAAGACGGAAGGTTTTAAGACCGGGGCAAACTCCTGTAGGAATGAAAACGGCGGCCTTGTTACTGATGTCCAGAGACTGCTTAGATTATGAAGGGAATACTTCTCTGCTCTCCTAAATGGAGGCAGCAATTCACCACGCAGAGATGAAGAACCCGATCCCGCAATCGATGATGATGGAATATATGTCCCCCCGCCCGATTATGACGAAGTAAGAATAGCAATAACCAGATTGAAAACCACCAAGGCCGTGAGCACTGCTGGATTGCCTGCGGAGCTATTCAAGTTCGGCGGCGAGGAGTTGGTAAGGCGCATGCAGCAGCTTCTTAGCAAAATATGGGCGGACGAAAGCATGCCCGACCCTTGGAATCTAAGTGTTCTTTGCCCAGTCCACAAGAAGGGGGATACTGCAAAATGCACCAACTTTGCAGAACTTTTTCATTTTTTATACTCAGTTGAGCAGAGCTCACATAGTATATCAACTTTGATTGGATAACGGTTGGTTGTACAGGTATAAAGGAATCGAGATAGATATAGACTTCCATATATCAAAATCATCAGTATCGAAAAAAAATTTGATTCAGCCATGTCCGTCCGTCCGTCCGCCCGTCCGTTAACACGATAACTTGAGTAAATTTTGAGGTATCTTGACGAAATTTGGGATGTAGGTTCCTGGACACTCATCTCAGATCGCTATTTAAAATGAACGATATCGGACTATAACCACGCCCACTTTTTCGATATCGAAAATTTCAAAAAATCGAAAAAGTGCGATAATTCATTACCAAAGACGGATAAAGCAATGAAACTTGGTAGGTGAGTTGAACTTATGCCGCAGAATTGAAAATAAGTAAAATTTTGGACAATGGGCGTGGCACCGCCCACTTTTAAAAGAAGGTAATTTAGAAGTTTTGCAAGCTGTAATTTGGCAGTCGTTGAAGATATCATGATGAAATTTGGCAGGAACGGTACATGTATTACTATATGTATGCTTAATAAAAATTAGCAAAATCGGAGAACGACCACGCCCACCTAAAAAAAAAATTTTTTTTCAAGTGAAATTTTTACAAAAAATTTAATATCTTTACAGTATATAAGTAAATTATGTCAACATTCAACTCCAGTAATGATATGGTGCAACAAAATACAAAAACAAAAGAAAATTTAAAAATGGGCGTGGCTCCGCCCTTTTTCATTTGATTTGTCTAGGATACATTTAATGCCATATGTCGAACAAATATTTACCAATCTTTGTGAAATTTGGTAGGCGCTTATATTCTAGGACGATAACAGTTTTCTGTGAAAAAGGACGAAATCGGTTGAAGCCACGCCCAGTTTTTATACACATTAGATCGTGTGTCCTTCCGCTCTGCCGTTAACACGATAACTTGAGCAAAAATCGATATATCTTTACTAAACTCAGTTCACATAATTATCTGAACACACTTTATATTCGGATAAAAAATGGCCGAAATCCGACTATGACCAGGCCCACTTTTTCGATTTCGAAAATTACGAAAAATGAAAAAAAAAAATGCCATAATTCTATACCAAATACGAAAAAAGGGATGAAACATGGTAATTGCATTGGTTTATTCACGCAAAATATAACTATAGAAAAAAACTTTGTAAAATGGGTGTGACACCTACCATATTAAGTAGAAGAAAATGAAAAAGTTTTGCAGGGCGAAATGGAAAGCCCTTGGAATCATGGCAGGAATACTGTTCGTGGTATTACATATATAAATAAATTAGCGGTACCCGACAGATGATGTTCTGGGTCACCCTGGTCCACATTTTCGTCGAAATCTCGAAAACGCCTTCACATATACAACTACCACAACTCCCTTTTAAAATACTCATTATCACCTTTCGTTTGATACTCATAATGTACAACCGCATTCTAGAGTCAACCCTGGTCCACCTTTATAACGATATCCCGAAAAGGCGTCCACCCATAGAACTAAGGCTCACTCCCTTTTAAAATACTCATTAACACCTTTCGTTTGATACCCATATTGTATAAACGCATTCTAGAGTCATCCCTGGTCCACCTTTATGGCGATATCTCGAAAAGGCGTCCACCTATAAAACTAAGGCCCACTCCCTTTTAAAACACTCGTTAACACCTTTCATTTGATACCCATATCGTAAACAAATTCTAAAGTCACCCCTGGTCCACCATAATGGCGATATCTCGAAAAGGCGTCCACCTATAGAACTAAGGCCCACTCCTTTTTAAAATACTCATTAACCCCTTTCATTTGATACCCATATCGTACAAACAAATTTTAGGGTCACCCCTGGTCCATTTTTATGGCGATATAGGAATCACTCCCTTTTAAAATACTCATTAACACCTTTCATTTGATACCCATATCGTACAAACAAATTCTAGAGTCGCCCCTGGTCCACCTTTATGGCAATATCTCGAAAAGGCGACCACCTATACAACAACCACCACTCCCTTTTAAAACCCTCATTAATACCTTTAATTTGATACCCATATCGTACAAACACATTCTAGAGTCACCCCTGGTTCACCTTTATGGCGATATTTCGAAACGGCATCCACCTATAGAACTAAGGCCAACTCCCTTTTAAAATACGAAAAAAGGGATGAAACATGGTAATTGCATTGGTTTATTCACGCCAAATATAACTTTAGAAAAAAACTTTGTAAAATGGGTGTGACACCTACCATATTAAGTAAAAAAAAATGAAAAAGTTTTGCAGGGCGAAATCGAAATATATATAAATAAATTAGCGGTACCCGACAGATGATGTTCTGGGTCACCCTGGTCCACATTTTCGTCGAAATCTCGAAAACGCCTTCACATATACAACTACCACCACTCCCTTTTAAAATATTCATTAACACCATTCGTTTGATACCCATATCGTACAAACGCATTCTAGAGCCAACCCTGATCCACCTTTATGGCTATATCCCTAAATGGCGTCCACCTATAAAACTATGGCCGACTCCCTCATAAAATACTCTTTAATGCCTTTCATTTGATACACATTCCAGGGTTTCCCTCGGTTCATTTTCCTACACGGTTATTTTCCCTTATTTTCTCTCCAAATCTCTCAACTGAGTATGTAATGTTCGGTTACACCCGAACTTAGCCTTCCTTACTTGTTTCTTCATAATATGGTAGGTGTCACACCCATTTTATAAAGTTTTCTTCTAAAGTTATATTTTGCGTCAATAAACCAATTCAATTACCATGTTTCATCCCTTTTTAAACGGTTTTATTTAGCTTGAGTTGACAGGCCGCATGGCCGCATGCACGGCTGCACGGCCGTTGTGAACGAATCTTGTAATTGAAATTTAAGTAACTTCCTGATAAGCTACAAGCATGAAACTTGGAATATATTTCAGAACCCGATGACAATGCAATAATAAGAAAAAAATCGCCGCTAGGTGGCGCATGGATCGAGATATTCGCAAAAATCGTATTTGTAGACCGATTTGGCTCATATATGGAACACTTAATACACACAAGAATAGAAATCGACCTGTGAAAAAAATCGCCGCTTGGTGGCGCATGGATCGAGATATTCGCAAAAATCGTATTTGTGGACCGATTTGGCTCATATTTGGAACACTTAATACAACAAGAACAGAAATCGACCTGTGAAAGAAAATCGCCGCTAGGTGGCGCATGGATCGATTTATTCACAAAAATCATATTTGTGGTCCGATTTTGCCCATATTTGGAACACATAATACATAGAAATCATGAATAGAAAGCGACCTATGATGCCCGATTTGGCTCATATTTGGAACAAATATTGCATACAGTCCGGTAGAAGTGACATCAAAATATTTTGGAGTTGGAGTAGGGACAAGCATACGTGGCGAAGAGTCGAGTAAAGTCTTTGGAAGGATTATGTATTGAGGACTTAGGTTGTAACAAATTGTCAGGAAAGAGTCCTTGTGTTGTCAGACAATTAAATAAAAGCGTTGGACGCGTCATATTTCTACTGATAGCCATAAGTAAAACTAACTGAACCTTAATCAGTCACATTTTTAGAAATTTCACGCGCCCAACGCTTTTATTTAATTGTCTGATCAACGCAATAGATTGATAAGGAGTGTGATGACTAGTACCTAGGACCTACTTAATTATTTTCTAGCTTTTCGTATTATTATTACTTCATGTAAGTATTGTTTTCAATAAAACCATTTAACTTAAAAAATTTTTTTTAATTATTTTATTTCGTATTTGTTTAGAATTATGGCATTTTTTTAATTTTTCGTAATTTTCGATATCGAAAGAGTGGGCGTGGTCACAGTCGGATTCCGGCCATATTTTATACCAACACAAAGTGAGTTCAGATAATTACGTGAAATGAGTTTAGTAAAGATAAATCCATTTTTGCTCAAGTTAGCGTGCTAAGGGCCGAGCGGAAGGACAGACGGCCGACTGTGTATAAAAACTGGGCGCGGCTTCTACCGATTTCGCCCATTTTCACAGAGATCAGTTATCGTCCTAGAATCTAAGTCTCTACCAACTTTCACAAGGATTAGTAAATTTTTGTTCGACTTATGGCATTAAAAGAATCCTAGACAAATTAAATGAAAAAGGGCGGAGCCACGCCCATTTTGAAATTTTCTTTTATTTTTGTATTTTGTTGCACCATATCATTACTGGAGTTAAATGTTGACATAATTTACTTATATACTGTAAAGATATTAACTTTTTTTTTTTAATTTGATTTAAAAATTTTTTTTTTAAGTGGGCTTGGTCGTTCTCTGATTTTGCTAATTTTTATTAAGCATACATATAGTAATAGGAATAACGTTTCTGCCAAATTTCATAATGATATTTTCAACGACTGCCAAATTTCAGCTTGCAAAACTTCTAAATTTCCTTCTTTTAAAAGTGGGATGTGCCACGCCCTTTGTCCAAAATTGTACTAATTTTCTATACTGCGGCATAAGTTTAACCCACCTACAAAGTTTCATCGCTTTATCCGTCTTTGGTAATGAATTATCGCACTTTTTCGATTTTTCGAAATTTTCGATATCGAAAAAGTGGGCGTGGCTATAGTCCAATATCGTTCATTTTAAATAGCGATCTGAGATGAGTGCCCGGGAAGCTACATTCCAAATTTCAATAAGATACTTCAAAATTTACTCAAGTTATCGTGTTAAGGGACGGACGGACGGACGGACGGACATGGCTCAATCAAATTTGTTTTCGATCCTGATGATTTTGATATAGTCTATATCTAACTCGATTCCTTTATACCTGTACAACCAACCGTTATCCAATTAAAGTTAATATACTCTGTGAGCTCTGCTCAACTGAGAATAAACAAGTAAGGAAGGTTAAGTTCGGGTGTAACCGAACATTACATACTCAGTTGAAAGCTATGGTGACAACATAAGGGAAAATAACCATGTAGGAAAATGAACCGAGGGTAACCCTGGAATGTGTTTGTATGACATGTGCATCAAATGAAAGGTATTAAAGAGGGAGTGGGCCATAGTTCTATAGGTGGACGCCATTTAGGGATATCGCCATAAAGGTGGATGAGGGTTGACTTAGAATTTGTTTGAACGCTATGGGTATCAAATGAAAGGTGTTAATGAGTATTTTAAAAGGGCGTGGGGCTTAGTTCTATAGGTGGACGCCTTTTCGAGATATCGTCATAAAGGTGGACCAGGGGTGACTCTAGAATGTGTTTGTACGATATGGGTATCAAATTAAAGGTATTAATGAGGGTTTTAAAAGGGAGTGGGGGTAGTTGTATAGGTAGCCGCCTTTTCGAGATATCGTCATAAAGGTGGACCAGGGGTGTCTCTAGAATTTGTTTGTACGATATGGGTATCAAATGGAAGGTGTTAATGCGTATTTTAAAAGGGAGTGATCCTTAGTTCCATAGGTGGACGCCGTTTCGAGATATCACCACAAAGGTGGACCAGGGGTGACCCTAGAATTTGTTTGTACGATATGGGTATCAAATGAAAGGGGTCAATGAGCATTTTAAAAGGGAGTGGGCCTTAGTTATATAGGTGGACACCTTTTCGAGATATCGCCATATAGGTGGACCAGGGGTGACTCTAGAATGCGTTTGTACAATATGGGTATCAAATGGAAGGTGTTAATGTGTATTTTAAAAGGGAGGGGAATCGTTGTATAGGTGGCCGCCTTTTCGAGATATCGGCATAAAGGTGGACCAGGGGTGTCTCTAGAATTTGTTTGTACGATATGGGTATCAAATGGAAGGTGTTAATGGGTATTTTAAAAGGGAGTTATCCTTAGTTCCATAGGTGGAAGCCGTTTCGAGATATCACCATAAAGGTGGACTAGGGGTGACCCTAGAATTTGTTTGTACGATATGGGTATCAAATGAAAGGGGTTAATGAGCATTTTAAATGGGAGTGGGCCTTAGTTATATAGGTGGACACCGTTTCGAGATATCGCCATAAGGGTGGACCAGGGGTGACCCTAGAATTTGTTTGTACGATATGGGTATAAAATGAAAGGGGTTAATGAGCACTTTAAAAGGGAGTGGGCCTTAGTTATATAGGTGGACGCCTTTTCGAGATATCGCCATAAAGGTGGACCAGGGGTGACTCTGGAATGTGTTTGTACGATATGGGTATCAAATTAAAGGTATTAATGAGGCTTTTAAAAGGGAGTGGTGGTAGTTGTATATGTGAACCCGTTTTCCAGATATTGACCAAAATGTGGACCAGGGTGACCCAGAACATCATCTGTTGGATACCGCTAATTTATTTATATATGTAATACCTGCCAAGATTTCAAGGGTTTTTTTATTTCGCACTGCAGAACTTTTTCATTTCCTTCTACTTAATATGGTAAGTGTCACACCCATTTTACAACTTTTCTTCTAAAGTTATATTTTGCGTCAATAAACCAATCCAATTACCATGTTTCATCTCTTTTTTCATATTTGGTACAGAATTATGGCATTTTTTTCATTTTTCGTAATTTTCGATATCGCAAAAGTGGGCGTGGTCATGGTCGGATTTCGGCCATATTTTATACCAAGATAAAGTGAGTTCAGATAAGTGCGTGAACTAAGTTTAGTTAAGATATATCGATTTTTGCTCAAGTTATCTTGTTAACGGCCGAGCGGAAGGACATACGGTCGACTGTGTATAAAAACTGGGCGCGGCTTCAACCGATTTCGCCCATTTTCACAGAAAAGAGTTAGCGTCATAATATCTATGCCCCTACCAAATTTCAAAAGGATTGGTAAATTTTTGTTCGACATATGGCATTAAAAGTATCCTAGACAAATTAAATGAAAAAGGGCGTAGCCACGCCCATTTTGAAATTTTCTTTTATTTTTGTATTTTGTTGCATCATATCATTACTGGAGTTGAATGTTGACATAATTTACTTATATACTGTAAAAATATTAAATTTTTTGTTAAAATTTTACTTTAAAAAATTTTTTTTTTAAAAGTGGGCGTGGTCCTTCTCCGATTTTGCTAATTTTTATTAAGCATACATATAGTAATAGGAGTAACGTTCCTGCCAAATTCCATCATGATATCTTCAAGACTGCCAAATTAAACTTGCAAAATTTTTAAATTACCTTCTTTTAAAAGTGGTCGGTGCCACGCTTATTGTCCAAAATTTTACTAATTTTCTATTTTGCGTCATAAGTTCAACTCACCTACCAAGTTTTATCGCTTTATCCGACTTTGGTAATGAATTATCGCACTTTTTCCGTTTTTCGAAATTTTCGATATCGAAAAAGTGGGCGTGGTTATAGACCGATATTGTTCATTTTAAATAGCGGCACTGAGATGACTGCTCAGGAACCTACGTACCAAATTTCATCAAGATACCTCAAAATTTACTCAAGTTATCGTGTTAACGGATGGACGGACGGACATGGCTCAATCAAATTTTTGTTCGATCCTGATGATTTTGATATATGGAAGTTAATATCTATCTCGATTCCTTTATACCTGTACAACCAACCGTTATCCAATCAAACTTAATATACTCTGTGAGCTCTGCTCAACTGAGTATAAAAACGTTAAGGTGGTTATGGCTGTTACAGCAGAAATTCGTGAAAAACAACCGCGAATGGAGAGCAAAAAGATTTTAAAAAATAATAACATAAAATTACTTTTATTTTGAAAATTACGTTAAAATGATCAATTCTAAGTAAAAAAATCATTTTTTAAATAAATTACATTGAAGTTATAAAAATTGTGTTTTTTTGCTTATTACTTACTTGAAAATATGGGTTTTTTGAAAAAATTTTTCTACTAAAACGAATTCGAAAAAAGAAAAACTGAATGAACTTATTTTAGCTGTAAAAAAAAAATGTCCATAAGAAATTTTGTTAAAAATGATAATATAGTAGTTAAAAGTTCATGTTAGGCTAATTTGTCATAATTTAAGCCCGATATCTCTACTAAAATTCAAAAATACTATAGATATTAATACAGATTCTGAAATGTACGTAAAATTCCTTTAAAGTAAGCCCAATATGATATTTTCGTATAATTCTGTCAGAAGCTATGAAGATTTTTTGTCCAAACCCTACATTCATACGGCAAAATATCTATTTTGCAAAAGTCGGGGACTCGAAATCGGACTTAGAGATATGGTGTCTTCAGCAATTTTTCTTAGAATCATCAGTAGATTACGTTTTTGCTATACTTCTGATGAAAAAAATCCATCCATACAATTTGATCCGCTCTAATATACACGGTTACCAAATTGAGAATGGGTTAGTATACACTAGTGGTTAACAAACTTTAAACTGTGGCTGTGTTTGTAAGACTAAACTCATTGTAGTGGGTGTGGTTTAGTTGTTGATAAAACACGTATAACGTGTTATACCATAAACCACGATATAACACGTTGATCGAACACGTAACGAGCAACGAAAGCAAAACTAAATATTTATTTAGTTTGATTTCAACCACGGTTGCCACACCATTTTTTCATTTGGGTCCAAAATTCATCGAAAAAAGGACAAAAGTTCAAAAAAAAGTTCCAACTAGTTTTCTTTTATTAATGTACGAACAATGTCAAAAAATAATAAAATAAACTCTAATTTAATGCTGTTTGGTTTCAATAAGACACAGCTTAAAAATTTGTTTAATATATTTTATATATTAAACATAAAATTAATAAATTCTTTCAATCATTTTTCAATCATGCCATTTTTATATAAGTTTCTTTTTTCACAAAAGATAAAACGACCACATACGGTCTCACATTACAACTCAGAAGTTTTGAAAATTTCTATTTTGTAACAATAGTATCTAATTAACAACGGTATTATTGCGATTTCTTTGTCAGCTTGCACCTTGTCGGGAATAATTTTACACGAAACGTATGTATCTTCTTCCGGTAATGACTTACAGCAGGTGTTGACTGAATACGTACGCTTCCCAAGGCAGTCGGTTTTATGTACCGGAGCGACTCGGGATTTTTCCCGACCAAGGACTGTCATTTCAGTGTGACCCCATTTAATTTGTTTCGTCTCTCCCACAAATTGTCATCCTCCCAGCAGCTCCTTGCAGCAGGACTGCTATATATTCTCTTACTCCGGGAAGGTATCGAACCCAATCCGGGTCCGTCTCCTGACCCCGGTCCTGAGAAATGGTTTTGCTGCATTTGCCAGAAAAGAATCTTTTAGGACGGTCATACTCTGTTCAGTGTGTCTCGTGCAAGGGATGGTTGCATCGGACAGGTTGTTCTGGGCTTGATCCCAAAACCCGACGTCCACGTAACTTTTATAAATCTTTTGTGGCTCCTTGCTGCTCACGCCCAAGGGCGTCCCGTAGTCTACGCCTAAGCGCCCCTCCACTACCTTCCAGCAGCCTCGCTGCTCAGCAAGCCACAACAAGTACCCCGCTGCTGCTCGCGCCCCACGGCGCCACCACTCATAACTACTACGATACCACTCATAACTACTACCTTCGTAGTAGAGCTGGTAGCAATGCTGAGCATCGGCCCCTGCCCCGTCTTCTTCTCCCCCCCCCCCCCCAGACTCTTAGTCCCTACCTCCGTTTGCACCGTCTGCCAGCACAGAATATATAGGTTTGCGACATCCGCTCAATGCAGCTCCTGCCTTGGGTGGTGCCACTTTCCTAGATGTTCTGGTCTCCGCGACGGCAACCCCTCGACGGGTTTCATCGCGCCACGTTGCCAGGTCGCAAACCTAAATCATCCGGGTACCGCAATGCTTGCCCAAAGGCGCCCAGTCCCAAGGCCACAACAGCAATTGCGTCCTGGCCTTCCACAACCTAGGCGTAGTCACCCGTCACTTACCCCTAGAGTGGCGGCTTCACCCCTGCACTTCAGAATTCTGCAGTTAAACTGCAATGGACTAACTGGGAAGATTACGGAGATAGTCGATTTCATGAAGCGGCACAACATCCGCATTGCTGCGATTCAAGAGACTAAACTCACAGCAAGATCTGCATTGCAGACCTGCTCTGGGTATAATGTCCACAGGAAGGACCGCGAGAGCGGAAATGGAGGCGTGCTCGCGTTTATTATACACCACTCTGTGCAATATCATATATTTGATCCTGGCATTGACCGCAGGGACAATGTCTTAGAACGTCAAGGCCTATCTGTCCGGTCAGGCGATGCAAATCTAGAAATCATCAACATCTACATCCCTCCTGTCACCTGTTGCCCCAGTGGATACCGCCCTAAAATCGAGGCCTTACTCACTGGCAACAATCGCATTATCTTAGGCGATTTCAATGCCCATCACGACATATGGCATTCAAACTTGCGGGCGGACAGTAGGGTGAGATGTTGGCGGATCAAATAGAAGAAACGACGTTCTGCACAATAAACGGAGACGCCCCCACACGTATGGTAGGAAGCTGTCATAGCTCGCCAGATATCTCAATCGTGAGCGCAGAACTCGTAAACTGCGTCAACTGGCAGCCGATGGTAACATTGGCATCCGACCACCTGCCCATACTTATTTCGTTCGAGCGTACCGCCGACTTCATCGTCACCGAAAAACGCACTTTCATAAACTTCAAAAAAGGAAAGTGGGAAGAATATAAATCTGCAACAGACAGCAGCTTTGCTGCCCTCCCTATTCCGACTGATGCCCGCCAAGGGGAGCGTGCCTTCTGTAAGGTCATTGAATCCGCCTCGGCACATTTCATTCCCGCCGGGAGAATTCCCGAAATCCGGCCCCACTTCCCGGCGGAGGCCGCGAGCTTAGCGAGGGAACGCGACCTTATAAGACAGCTTGGTCCAGGCGACCCCCAAATAAGAGATATAAACCAACGCATCAGATTGTTTGTGGACGAACACAAGCGGGCGAAATGGGAAGAGCATCTAAGAGGTTGTAACCTCTCTACCGGTGTAGGTAAACTTTGGTCCACCGTAAAGTCCCTATCGAATCCGACTAAGCACAAAGACAAAGTTTCCATCGCCTTTGGCGATAAGGTGCTGTCGGATGCGGAAAAATGCGCGAGCGCTTTCTGCCGACAATATATAATGCATCCTACGGTCGACAAAGATAGACGGAGAGCCAATAGACACGCACATAAACACAAATTCAGCGCGTCACCAATCACCATCACCGCTAGAGAGGTTGAGGACGCCATTGGTCGCGCTAAACCATACAAAGCAGTGGGTCCAGACGGCATAGCCATTCCGATGCTTAAAAACCTAGGGAAAGAGGGTTTCAAATATTTAGCGCATGTCTTCAACCTGTCTCTCTCCACCTTTGCCATACCCGAGAAATGGAAAATGGCCAAGGTGGTCCCGCTACTAAAGCCTGGGAAACCAGCTAACGTAGGTGAGTCATATCGTCCGATATCTCTCCTATCGCCAGTGGCAAAGACGCTTGAAGCCATTTTGCTCCCTTATTTCCAAGCACATTTGCAGCTAGCCCCTCATCAGCATGGCTTCAGAAAACTCTATAGCACTACCTCCGCGCTAAATGTCATTAGCACCCAGATAAATTGCGGTTTGAATCAATACCCCCACCATAAAACAGTACTCGTAGCGCTAGACCTATCAAAAGCTTTTGATACGGTCAACCATGGCTCATTACTGCAAGACCTGGAAGGGTCTACCCTTCCCCCATTTCTTAAAAGGTGGACCGCAAATTATCTGGGTGGTCGGCAGGCATCGGTGCAATTCAGAAACGAAACATCAAAACCAAGGAGAATTAAACAAGGGGTACCACAGGGTGGTGTCCTATCCCCACTTTTGTTTAATTTCTACATATCTAAGCTACCTTCACCACCGGAAGGAGTCACAATCGTTTCCTACGCCGATGACTGCACAATAATGGCCACAGGCCCAGGCCCAGAGATCGATGAGCTATGCAATAAAATAAACGGCTATCTCCCTGATCTCTACAGTTTTTTCGCCTCGCGAAACCTGGCATTGCCACCGACTAAATCTTCCGCGACCTTATTTACAACATGGACGCCCCAAATGTCGACCATATTGAACATCCACGTCGATGGCACTACGCTACCGACTGTCCTACACCCCAAAATCTTGGGTGTGACGTTTGATCAGGATCTACATTTTGGTGCGCACGCAACCGCAATTGTTCCGAGAATTCAGAGCCGTAATAAAATCCTCAAATCCCTTGCTGGCAGTACCTGGGGAAAAGATAAAGAAACGCTCATGACCACATACAAAGCAATTAGCCAGCCGATTACGTGCTGCGCGTCACCCATATGGTCGCCAAGCCTAAAAACTACCCACTGGAAGAAACTACAGGCCTGCCAAAATACTGCTCTCAGAATCGCCACGGGCTGTCTTCTTATGTCCCCGTTGAAACGGAAAGTTTCCTTGGACTCCCGTTAGAGGATATTGATGACAATTTGTGATCGGTCGCGGCTATTAGGTGGGGCGAGCATTACTACAACAACAACAACAACAACTGCCAATACGTGTCCAAAAATATCGAGAGGTTGTGATATTATTTATAACCATACTTCTTTTTATACTCAGTTGAGCAGAGCTCACAGAGTATATTAAGTTTGATTGGATAACGGTTGGTTGTACATATATAAAGGAATTGAGATAGATATAGACTTCTGTATATCAAAATAATCAGGATCGAAAAAAAATTTGATTGAGCCATGTCCGTCCGTCCGTCCGTCCGTCCGTCCGTCCGTTAACACGATAACTTGAGTAAATTTTGAGGTATCTTGATGAAATTTGGTATGTAGGTTCCAGAGCACTCATCTCAGATCGCTATTTAAAATGAATGATATCGGACTATAACCACGCCCACTTTTTCGATATCGAAAATTTCGAAAAACCGAAAAATTGCGATAATTCATTACAAAAGACAGACAAAGCTACGAAACTTGGTAGATGAGTTGAACTTATGACGCAGAATAGAAAATTATTAAAATTTTGGAAAAAGGGCGTGGCACCGCCCACTTTTGAAAGAAGGTAATTTAAAACTTTTGCAAGCTGTAATTTGGCAGTCGTTGAAGATATCATGATGAAATTTGGCAGGAACGTTACTCCTATTACTATATGTACGCTTAATAAAAATTAGCAAAATCGGAGAAGGACCACGGCCACTTTTTAAAAAAAACTTTTTTTAAGTAAAATTTTAACAAAAAATTTAATATCTTTACAGTTTATAAGTAAATTATGTCAACATTCAACTCCAGTAATGATATAGTGCAAGAAAATACAAAAATAAAAGAAAATTCCAAAATGGGCGTGGCTCCGCACTTTTTCATTTAATTTGTCTAGGATACTTTTAACGCCATAAGTCGAACAAAAATTAACCACTCCTTTTGAAATTTGGTAGGGGCATAGACTGTATGACGTTAACTCTTTCCTGTGAAAATGGGCGAAATCGGTTGATGCCACGCCCAGTTTTTATACACAGTCGTCCGTCTGTCCTTCCGCATGACCGTTAACACGATAACTTGAGCAAAAATCAACATATCTTTAATGAACTTAGTTCACGTGCTTACTTGAACCCACTTTATCTTGGTAAGAAAAATGAACGAAATCCGACTATGACCACGCCCACTTTTTCGATATCGAAAATTACGAAAAATAAAAAAAATGCCATAATTCTATACCAAATACGAAAAAAGGGATGAAACATGGTAAGGTAATTGGATTGTTTTATTGAAACGAAATATAACTTTAGAAAAAACTTTATAAAATGGTTGTGACACCTACCATATTAAGTAGAATAAAATTAAAAATTTCTGCAGGGCGAAATAAAAAACCCTTAAAATCTGGGCAGGTAATACATATATAAATAATTTAGCGGTATCCAACAGATGAAGTTCTGGGTCACCCTGGTCCACATTTTGATCGATATCTGGAAAACGCCTTCACATATACAACTACCACCACTCCCTTTTAAAACTCTCATTAATACCTTTAATTTGATACCCAAATCCTACAAACACATTCTAGAGTCACCCCTGGTCCACCTTTATGGCGATATTTCGAAACGGCATCCACCTATAGAACTAAGGCCCACTCCCTTTTAAAATACTCATTAACACCTTTCGTTTGATGCCCATATTGTACAAACAAATTCTAGGGTCACCCCTGGTCCACCTTTATGGCGATATCTCGAAACGGCGTCCACCTATGGGACTAAGGATTACTCCCTTTTAAAATATTTATTAACACCTTTAATTTGATACCCATATTGTACAAACAAATTCTAGGGCCATCCCTGGTCCACCTTTATAGCGATATCTCGAAACGGCGTCCACCTATGGAACTAAGGATTACTCCCTTTTAAAATACTCATTAACACCTTTCTTTTGATGCCCATATTGTACAAACAAATTCTAGGGTCACCCCTGTTCCACCTTTGTGGCGATATCTCGAAACGGCGTCCACCTATGGAACTAAGGATTACTCCCTTTTAAAATACTCATTAACACCTTTCGTTTGATGCTCATATTGTACAAACGCATTCTAGAGTCACCCCTGGTCCACCTTTATGGCGATATCTCGAAACGGCGTCCACCTATGGAACTAAGGATTACCCCCTTTTAAAATACTCATTAACGCCTTTCGTTTGATGCCCATATTGTACAAACGCATTCTAGAATCACCCCTGGCCCACCTTTATGGCGATATCTCGAAACGGCGTCCACATATGGAACTAAGGATTACTCCCTTTTAAAATACTCATTAACACCTTTCGTTTGATGCCCATACTGTACAAACAAATTCTAGGGTCATCCCTGGTCCAGCTTTATAGCGATATTTCGAAACGGCGTCCACCTATGGAACTAAAGATTACTCCCTTTTAAAATACTCATTAACACCTTTCTTTTGATGCCCATATTGTACAAACAAATTCTAGGGTCACCCCTGTTCCACCTTTGTGGCGATATCTCGAAACGGCGTCCACCTATGGAACTAAGGATTACTCCCTTTTAAAATACTCATTAACACCTTTAATTTGATACCCATATCGTACAAACGCATTCTAGAGTCAACCCTGATCCACCTTTATGGCTATATCCCTAAATGGCGTCCACCTATAGAACTATGGCCCACTCCCTCATAAAATACTCATTAATGCCTTTCATTTGATACACATGTCATACAAACACATTCCAGGGTTTCCCTCGGTTCATTTTCCTACATGGTTATTTTCCCTTATGTTGTCACCATAGCTCTCAATTGAGTATGTAATGTTCGGTTACACCCGAACTTAATCTTCCTTACTTGTTCTAAATAAAATTGCCCTAGACAGGAATCACAAAATCCGTTGATTACCACGCCCATTTTCTATATAAAAGTTAAATATACAAATACACATACAACATGCATCTAACGCTTTTCTTATGTATTTGGCGATGAAAAAATGTACATTGTATATACATATATTGTTAAAAGAAAATACATTTACACAGCAATTTCAGATATTGATTAATAGGGAGGACGATCAACTACTGTTTCCCGCAATGTTTTCATATGCAGTTTAAAGTTTAAACAGATCCATAATCCGATCGAAAACTATGGCACAGCATATAGGAAAGATTAAAAAATTTTTTTGTTTGTCTTAATTTGGACACAGCGTACAGCATACAGCGTAGTGTGCTCCGCGTACCACACCGAAGGTCCTGAGTTCAAATCCCGGGAAAAGCAATAACAAAAAATACGAAACAAGTTTTCTCAATTAGAAATCTTTTTCTAAGTGGAATCACCCTTCGTCAGTGATTTCGAGTGTATTTCTACCATGAAAATTTCTCAGCGAAAATTCATCTGCCTTGCAAATGTCGTTCGAAGTTGGCGAAAAACATGCAGGACCAGTTCCTGCAATTTGTAGGAAAAATTAAAAGGAGCACGACGCAAATTCGAAAAGAGGCTCGTCTTAAATTCCTGTCGGAGGTTAGTGCGCTTTATATATTATTTAGAAAAATTGATGCAGTCGATGTCTAAAGCAATGTTTACACATGGAAATTTATTCCAGTTTCTTATATTCACATACATATTCCTGGTACCGGCTTAGTATTTTTTTAGAAATGAATATTCTTCATTTTTCAGCTAATTAATATGAAGGGGAAATATGATGCAGTGGTTGCTAAGAAATTTTTAGACTTTTTTTATTTAAATTGGGGGTTCTTTACGTAAAATTTTAGGCTGTTTCTAAATTTTCCTATATAAAAGATTATTAAACATAGCACACGATGAATATGTGCCTTTACTTTAATTCAAACTGCACAAACAAAAATAAAATTAATTCTGCGTATTGCATTTTCACATTTCTAGGATGTGTACATGTCTCACACCAACCAACGTTGGCGACCTGGTTCCCAAAGCGCTTATTTCCAGCATCAAAGTGCTGCAAATAAATATCAACTCAAATGTACTTTTTCATATATATTTTTTATAAAGAAAATAAATGAAGCTAAACCTTCGTACATGTGTACGTATTTACTAGACACAGCGACATATTAAACAAAACATTAAATACATTTAAATATGTTTCGTTTAAACTAAACAGAATCCGCTTTTTCGTACAAAAATTTGAGAATAACTATAAACGCACTATCTTGTTATTGCCTATATTTTTGTATCGACCCTGGTCTTTAATTACAGCCACTAATCTGTGTGGGACAATTTGAATAAGCTTATTTAGAGTACCATCAGCAACCTTCATCCACGAGCTTGTGATTCTGTCCTTGACCAGACCGGATCGTCAACCTTTCTTGTCAGGATTCCCCACAAGTTTTCTATGGGGTTTAAATCTGGGCTCAAAGCTCTGGCCATGCTAAAACCGGGATACCGAATTCCTCAAACCAATATCAGCTGGTATGATAGCGCATTCATGCTGCCAGAAACAAATGAAATTTCTGACCTACAAGCTGCCCAGACCATGACAGATCCACCTCCCTATGTACGTTTAGACATTATTCGAACGTCGTTGCGTAAACCATGCCAGTAGTAGCGATATCCATCTGGACCATCCAAGTCGAATTTTTTTTTCATCACTGAATATAACGTAAAACCATATTGTTCTTTTTTGTACGTGCTCTTGAAGTACGCTGAAGATTATAAGTGGGTTGATAAAAGTTGTGCATTTTTTCCTTAGTGAAAAAGAAAGAAACGTACGAAAATCGGGGCTACTGCCTAAAGAGGACCAGAATTGAAAAAAGGGATCAGCGAATCAAATGGTGTTGGGAGGACCATTTTTGGTCCAAATTAATTAAAGTAGCAACCATGAAATTAGTTAAACTCCCACCCAGCCTTAGAATTAGATCTACATATTTGTCATACAAATTTGTGTCAAATTCTAGAAGAATAAGCTTTTGTTTATTTTTTATACACTTGATCCAATATGTATAAATAGCGCTCACAAATGTTTTCTTGCTTTACTTAATAATTAACAAGTGGCGGAAGAAGTTACAAAATACAATGAATTTACGCATTCATTTCGCGCTCCTATACGTCGTCTTTATCTGTCATTTGACCTATACAAATTCGTATTGTTGATGAAAATTTTTCGAATATAAAGGATAGACCACATACAGTACATATAATTATATTATCCGTTATATTCGAAGATGTTCTATTAACATTGTGAATTCGTATAGGTCGAAAGGCAGCTAAACACGACCTACAGGAGCGCTAAATGAATGCGTGAATTCATTGTAGATTGTGACTTTTTCCGCCGCTTGTTAATTATTTAGTGAGGCAAGAAGACATTTGTGAGCGGTATATATGTATATATACTGGATTTTGTGAATAAAAAATAAAGCTTATTCTTTTAGATTCCAGGAATTGGACACAATCTTGTATGAAAAATAAGTTTAAATTTTCATTTTACACCTGAATTTCTACCTAAATTGAGAATAGCCAACCATATTGGCCTACTGTGTTCGTATCCCATGCCTAGTGTTAGTCAAATCATAGTACAAGCAACGGTCGATAGCTGACGTACCTCTGCTCTACGCCCACAAAGAAGTGGTCATATTACTTTGCGTCTTTGAATTATGTATATTGACGTTTTTGAAATGTTGCAAAAGCAATACAAATTTCCAACAATGAAATGTCTTCTTATTTGCCTATCATAAGATCCATGATAAAAATATTAGAGTGATGTCAACAACATAATCTCAGTTTTTCGGCAGGTCCTTTTGCCAGTATTTACTTGTACTATAAAGTAATAAATCTTGATTGCTTCATTTTTCGTATGTACATATTTCCTTAAAAAAAATTAAAAAAATAAAATAAATGTAAGGCGCGATAACCTCCGAAGAGATCTAAGGCGAGCTTCTCTTCCAATTTGAGTCGTGCTCCTCTTGATTTTCCCTACAAATTGGCCGGACGGGACCTACATGTTTTATGCCGACTCCGAACGGCATCTGCAAGGCAGATGAGTTTTCACTGAGAGCTTTTCATGGCAGAAATACACCCGGAGCGCTTGCCAAACACTGCCGAGGGGTGACTCCGCTTAGAAAAATTTTCTTCTAATTGAAAAATCGTATTTCTAAAATTTTGATGTTGCTTTGCCCGGGGCTTGAACCCAGGGCATACGGTGTGGTAGGCGTAGCACGCTACCATCACACCACGGTGGTCTGTAAAATTGTGTCTATAAACTTTTGGAGAATACAAAGTTATGTTAATATTTACAAATGTCTAAAAAATTCTTGTCGCGGCTGTCTGTCTAAAGCAGATGGGGCAAGCAGGTGCAATCTAGAGCAAATATCTCAAAAAACACAAAAAAAAAATCAAAACAAACGATTAAAACGTTAGATTTGGCTAAAATATTCACTAAATAAAAATAATGACATTATTAAGGGAGATCAGGATTTTCTGCAAATGGTCTAGCATCATTGAATTGCAAACTTACGTTGCATAATTTTCACAATACACTAACGAAATACACGATTATGCATTTGCTACGTCATTGCAAATATGCAACATCAAAAAACCGTAGTTTATTATAAACGGTTTTATTTATCTTGACTCTGTGTATCGTTGTTTACAAATTTTGTAATTGAAATTTAAGTTACTTGCTGATAAGCTACAATCCTGAAACTTGGAGTATAGTTCAGTACTCGATGAAAATGCAATAAAAAGAAAAAACTGCGCTAGATGGCGCAGAGATTGAGATATTCAAAAAAATCGTATTTGTGGTTCGCTTTGGCTCGTATTTGGAACACATATTAGGGAACATACCCAAATTACCTGACCCCTTTAAAGGGGGGGGGGGGGGGGGTGTGTCTTTAGGTATTACACCTGGTCCAGGGGGAAGGGGAGGGATTTAGATTTTGTCACGTAGTCAATAATCTCTAGAACATCTTGCAATTTTTTAGTGGAATTTATTTCGCGTCAAAAATTTCCATGAAAAATCATCAGAAAGACGTGCACGGTAATGCAGTGGACGTGTCTCGCGTGCGACCTCTGCAGGTCCTATCCAGGAGACCGCGCAAAACGCGGAGTGGATAGACATCGAGGCTTTCGACGAGGAAAAAATAATCACGTCTAAGGAAACTCCTGATGCTACTGCTCCCATAATCTGCGATGTATCCCAGTGGCTTGATGCTGGAAGTGTATTCGTTAAAGTTGAATTAAATGTAAAGAAATAAAAAAGAAAAAGACTTTATAAATTAAGTTGTTGTTCGAATATATTTTTAAATACATTTTTGCTTCCTAATATAATTAACTTATAATTATATGTATGCACGCACGCTGCGCGTAACGCGGCGGGTGCCGAATTAATAAAAACAAATATAAATTAAATAAAATTTGTTTACGTTAGCAAAAATTAATTTAAAACAAGTAAGGAAGGCTAAGTTCGGGTGCAACCGAACATTACATACTCAGTTGGGAGCTATGGAGACGAAATAAGGGAAAATCACCATGTAGGAAAATGAACCTAGGGTAACCCTGGAATGTGTTTGTATGACATGCGTATCAAATGGCAGGTATTAAAGAGTATTTTAAGAGGGAGTGGGCCATAGTTCTATAGGTGGACACCTTTTCCAGATACCGCAATAAAGGTGGACCAGGGCTGACTCTAGAATTTGTTTGTACGATATGGGTATCAAATGAAAGGTGTTAATAAGTATTTTAAAAGGAAGTGGGGCTTAGTTCTATAGGTGGACTCCTTTTCGGGATATCGTTATAAAGGTGGACCAGGGGTGACTCTAGAATGCGTTTGTACAATAAGGGTATCAAACGGAAGGTGTTAATGAGTGTTTTAAAAGGGAGTGGGCCTTAGTTCTATGGGTTGACGCCTTTTCGAGATATTGCCATAAAGGTGGACCAGTGGTGACTCTAGAATTTGTTTATACGATATGGGTATCAAATGAAGGTGTTAATGAGTATTTTAAAAGGGAGTGGGCCTTAGTTCTATAGGTGGACGCCTTTTCGGGATATCGTTATAAAGGTGGACCAGGGGTGGCCCTAGAATGAGTTTGTACAATAAGGGTATCAAACAAAAGGTGTTAATGAGTGTTTTAAAAGGGAGTGGGCCTTAGTTCTATGGGGTGACGCCTTTTCGAGATATTGCCATAAAGGTGGACCAGGGGTGACTCTAGAATTTGTTTGCACGATATGGTATCAAATGAAGGTGTTTGTGAGTATTTTAAAAGGGAGTGGGCCTTAGTTCTATAGGTGGACGCCTTTTCGGGATATCGTTATAAAGGTGGACCAGGGGTGACTCTAGAATTAGTTTGTACGATATGGGTACCAAATAAAAGGTGTTAATGAGTATTTTAAAAGGGAGTGGGCCTTAGTTCTATGGGTGGACGTCTTTTCGAGATATTGCCATACAGGTGGACCAGGGCTGACTCTAGAATTTGTGTGTACGATATGGGTATCAAATGAAACGTGTTAATAAGTATTTTAAAAGGAAGTGGGGCTTAGTTCTATAGGTGGACGCCTTTTCGGGATATCGTTATAAAGGTGGACCAGGGGTGAATCTAGAATGCGTTTGTACAATAAGGGTATCAAACGAAAGGTGTTAATGAGTGTTTTAAAAGGGAGTGGGCCTTAGTTCTATGGGGGGACGCCTTTTCGAGATATCGATATAAAGGTGGGCCAGGGGTGACTCTAGAATTTGTTTGTACGATATGGGTATCAAATGAAAGGTGTTAATGAGTAGTTTAAAAGGGAGTGGTACTTAGTTCTATAGGTGAACGCCTTTTCGAGATATCGCCATAAAGGTGGACCAGGGGTGACTTTAGAATTTTTTTACGATATGGGTATCAAATGAAAGGTGTTAACGAGTATTTCAAAAGGGAGACGCCTTTTCGGGAAGTCGTTATAAAGGTGGACCAGTAGTGGAATTCACTAACTTATAACGATGCGATTTGTCGAGATTTTAATTTACGATTTTGTCGCTTGCCTTATCGATTGTACTATTCACTACTAATAAATGCGAAAAGCACAAAAGGAATGCCAAAAATAAACAAATTCCGTATACTAACTGCTTTTAAAAGTTATTATTGTGCAAGTTTTGAGATACAGTTTGCGTTATCAACAAAAGGCAAGTAAATGCGGAATTAATTTCATATTTCTCCACAAAACAAATTTCTCATATTAAAATAGAATGGCGTCATCAATTAATACCAATCAAAGGAGAAGCCGTACCACAGCTGAGCAGTTAAGTCGAATGTAGGACTTTTTAATGGAAACTTCGGGATTAGCTGGTTATTGATATTGTTTGATAGTGATATTGTTAAGTTTGACGATACCGAATCGAAGTTTTTACTACCAAAGTAGCTATTTTTTAAAATAATTTCCAAAAGAAATCGATATATGTAAACGAATGAATGAATTTTTTACATTCAAATAAATGTTATATGTATAAAATTGAGCTGTGTTAAAACTTCATAAGTATTTATTTTAATTTTAAAGGACACGAAATTCGTTTCTATTGAAATGATATTGTTAAGTTTGACTGTTCGGTATGATGGAAGTTTTCGCTACCAAATTAGACCAAATATAAAATAAAATGCCAAAATGTTTGCTTTACATTCCTGTAGATTTTTTTTATTTATAAGTTTCTTAAGTCTGTATTTAAGTATAGTAATTAGCAATAAGTCGGTCTTGAACACGTTTCGCTATTGAAGAGGGTGCGCCTTGATTAACACTGCTATCACTTGGGCTTTGATCTAAGTATTCAGTGTCAGGCTCGTGTATGGGTTCACTTAATCGGATGTTATGCAACACTGCGCATGCGTTAACTATTCTACCAGTAAATCCTGGATGATACAAAAGAGTCCTTTGCTGTGATAGGCATCGCCATGTTCCTTTGAGAACACCAAAAAGTCTCTCGACTGGGTTTCGAGCTTTACACAATGCCTCATTGTACCGAAATTTTGGGCTCCCCTCTGCTATCAAAAAAAATGTATACTATCGAGAAAAAATACTTGATCCAACTAAACTCAGAGTTTACAAAAAATATAATATCAATTTTAATGTTTCAGATTATACTGATATGATTGATCTGCATGACGATAATTTATTATCTGAACCGGCATTCACAAGAAATATTCCATACGATCACTTGGTACAATTCTTAGATTATGAGCCAACACTACATGATCCTAATATTCTAATCCATATACAAGGAACAGAAAGGTATGTGCAGTTGTTAACATCTGTTTCCAAACGTGTTATAGATAACAAGTAAGGTGGACCAGGGGTGACTCTATAAAAAGGTCAAATTAAAGGTATTAATGAGGGTTTTAAAAGGGAGTGGTGGTAGTTGTGTATGTGAAGGCGTTTTCGATATATCGACCAAAATATGGACCAGGGTGACCCAGACCATCATCTGTCGAGTACCGCTAATTTATTTATATATGTAATACCACGAACAGTATTCCTGCCGAGATTCCAAGGGCTTTTGATTTCGCACTGCAGAACTTTTTCATTTTTTTCTACTTAATATGGCAGGTGTCACACCCATTTTACCAAGTTTTTTTCTAAAGTTATATTTTGCGTCAATAGACCAATACAATTACCATGTTTCATCCCTTTTTTCGTATTTGTTTAGTCTTATGGCATTTTTTCATTTTTCGTAATTTTCGATATCGAAAGAGTGGGCGTGGTCATAGTCGGATTTCGGCCATATTTTATACCAATACAAAGTGAGTTCAGATAATTACGTGAACTGAGTTTAGTAAAGATGTATCTATTTTTGCTCAAGTTATCGTGTTATCCGAGCGGAAGGACAGACGGCCGACTGTGTATAAAAACTGGGCGCGGCTTCTACCGATTTCGCCCATTTTCACAGAAAACAGTTATCGTCCTAGAATCTAAGTCTCTACCAAATTTCACAAGGATTGGTAAATTTTTGTTCGACTTATGGCATTAAAAGTATCCTAGACAAATTAAATGAAAAAGGGCGGAGCCACACCCATTTTGAAATTTTCTTTTATTTTTGTATTTTGTTGCACCATATCATTACTGGAGTTAAATGTTGACATAATTTACTTATATACTGTAAAGATATTAACTTTTTTTCTTTTAATTTGATTTAAAATTTTTTTTTTGTAAGTGGGCGTGGTCGTATCCGATTTTGCTAATTTTTATTAAGCATACATAAGGTAATAAGAGTAACGTTCCTGCCAAATTTCATAATGATATCTTCAACGACTGCCAAATTACAGCTTGCAAAACTTCTAAATTACCTTCTTTTAAAAGTGGGCGGTACCACGCCCTTTGTCCAAAATTTTACAAATTTTCTATTCTGCGTCATAAGTTTAACCCACCTACAAAGCTTCATCGCTTTATCCGTCTTTGGTAATGAATTATCGCACTTTTTCGATTTTTCGAAATTTTCGATATCGAAAAAGTGGGCGTGGCTATAGTCCAATATCGTTCATTTTAAATAGCGATCTGAGATGAGTGCCCGGAAAGCTACATTCCAAATTTCATCAAGATACTTCAAAATTTACTCACGTTATCGTGTTAACGGGCGGACGGACATGGCTCAATCAAATTTTTTTCGATACTGATGATTTTGATATATGGAAGTCTATATCTAACTCGATTTCTTTATACCTGTACAACCAACCGTTATCCAATCAAAGTTAGTATACTTTGTGAGCTCTGCTCAACTGAGAATGAACAAGTAAGGAAGGTTAAATTCGGGTGTAACTGAACATTACATACTCAGTTGAAAGCTATGGTGACAACATAAGGGAAAATAACCATGTAGGAAAATGAACCGAGGGTAACCCTGGAATGTGTTTGTATGACATGTATATCAAATGAAAGGTATTAAAGAGTATTTTATGAGGGAGTGGGCCATAGTTCTATAGGTGGACGCCATTTAGGAATATCGCCATAAAGGTGGATGAGGGTTGACTTAGAATTTGTTTGTACGATATGGGTATCAAATGAAAGGTGTTAATGAGTATTTTAAAAGGGAGTGATCCTTAGTTCCATAGGTGGACGCCGTTTCGAGATATCGCCACAAAGGTGGACCAGGGGTGACCCTAGAATTTGTTTGTACGATATGGGTATCAAATGAAAGGCGTTAATGAGCATTTTAAAAGGGAGTAGGCCTTAGTTCTATAGGCGGACGCCTTTTCGAGATATCGCCATAAAAATGGACCAGGGGTGACTCTAGAATGTGTTTGTACGATATGGGTATCAAATGAAAGGTGTTAATGAGTATTTTAAAAGGGCGTGGGGCTTAGTTCAATAGGTGGACGCCTTTTCGAGATATCGTCATAAAGGTGGACCAGGGGTGACTCTAGAATGCGTTTGTACAATATGGGTATGAAACGAAAGGTTTTAATGAGTGTTTTAAAAGAGAGTGTGCCTTAGTTCCATAGGTGGACGCCGTTTCGAGATATCGCCACAAAGGTGGACCAGGGGTGACCCTAGAATTTGTTTGTACGATATGGGTATCAAATGAAAGGCGTTAATGAGCATTTTAAAAGGGAGTAGGCCTTAGTTCTATAGGCGGACGCCTTTTCGAGATATCGCCATAAAAATGGACCAGGGGTGACTCTAGAATGTGTTTGTACGATATGGGTATCAAATGAAAGGTGATAATGAGTATTTTAAAACGGCGTGGGGCTTATTTCAATAGGTGGACGCCTTTTCGAGATATCGTCATAAAGGTGGACCAGGGGTGACTCTAGAATGTGTGTGTACAATATGGGTATGAAACGAAAGGTTTTAATGAGTATTTTAAAAGAGAGTGTGCCCTAGTTCTATAGGTGAACGCCTTTTCGATATATCGCCATAAAGGTGGACCAGGGGTGACCCTAGAATTTGTTTGTACAATATGGGTATCAAATGAAAGGTATTAATGAGGCTTTTAAAAGGGAGTGGTGGTAGTTGTATATGTGAAGGCGTTTTCCAGATATCGACCAAAATGTGGACCGGTGTGACCCAGAACATCATCTGTTGGATACCGATAATTTATTTATATATATAATACCACGAACAGTATTCCCTCCAAGATTTCAAGGGTTTTTTATTTCAGCCTGCAGAACTTTTTCATTTTATTCTACTTTTGTTCGATCCTGAAGATTTTGATATATGGAAGATAATATCTATCTCGATTCCTTTATACCTGTACAACCAACCGTTATCCAATCAAAGTTAATATACTCTGTGAGCTCTGCTCAACTGAGTATAAAAACGTGAAGGTGGTTATGGCTGTTACAGCAGAAAGTCGTGAAAAACAACCACGAATGGAGAGCAAAAAGGATTTTAAAAAATAATAACATAAAATTACTTTTATTTTGAAAATTACGTTAAAATGGTCAATTCTAAGTAAAAAAATCATTTTTTAAATAAACTACATTGAAATTATAAAAATTGTGTTTTTTTGCTTATTACCTACTTGAAAATATGGGTTTTTTTGAAAAAATTTTTCTACTAAAACGAATTCGGAAAAATAAAAACTGAATGAAAGTTGTTGGAGATATACTGAACTTATTTTAGCTGTAAAAAAAAAAATTTTCATAAGAAATTTTGTTAAAAATTATAATATAGTAGTTAAAAATTCATTTTAGGCTAATTTGTCATAATTTAAGCCCGATATCTCTACTAAAATTCAAAAATACTATAGATATTAATACAGATTCTGAAATGTACGTAAAATTCGTTTAAAGTAAGCCCAATATGATATTTTCGTATAATTTTGTCAGAAGCTATGAAGATTTTTTGTCCAAACCCTACATTCATACGGCAAAATATCTATTTTGCAAAAGTCGGGGACTCGAAATTGGACTTAGAGCTATGGTGTCTTCAGCAATTTTTCTTAGAATCATCAGTAGATTACGTTTTTGCTATACTTCTGATGAAAAAATCCATCCATACAATTTGATCCGCTCTAATATACACGGTTACCAAATTGAGAATGGGTTAGTATACACTAGTGGTTAACAAACTTTAAACTGTGGCTGTGTTTGTAAGACTAAACTCATTGTAGAGGGAGTGGTTTAGTTGTTGATAAAACACGTATAACGTGTTATACGATAAAACACGATATAACACGTTGATCGAACACGTAGCGAGCAACGAAAGCAAAACTAAATATTTATTTAGTTTGATTTCAACCACGGTTGCCACACCATTTTTTCATTTGGGTCCAAAATTCATCGAAAAAGGGACAAAAGTTCAAAAAAAAGTTCCAACTAGTTTTCTTTTATTAATGTACGAACAATGTCAAAAAATAACAAAATAAACTCCAATTTAATGCTGTTTGGTTTCAATAAGACACAGCTTAAAAATTTGTCTAATATATTTTATATATTAAACATAAAATTAATCAATTCTTTCAATCATTTTTCAATCATGCCATTTTTATATAAGTTTCTTTTTTCACAAAAGATAAAACGACCACATACGGTCTCACATTACAACTCAGAAGTTTTGAAAATTTCTATTTTGTAACAACAGTATCTAATTAACGACGGTATTATTGCGATTTCTTTGTCAGCTTGCACCTTGTCGGGAATAATTTTACACGAAACGTGTGTATCTTCTTCCGGTAATGACTTACAGCAGGTGTTGACTGCCAATACGTGTCCAAAAATATCGAGAGGTTGTGATATTATTTATAACCATACTTCTTTTTCTAAATAAAATTGCCCTAGACAGGAATCACAAAATCCGTTGATTACCACGCCCATTTTCTATATAAAAGTTAAATATACAAATACACATACAACATGCATCTAACGCTTTTTCTCATGTATTTGGCGATGAAAAAATGTACATTGTATATACATATATTGTTAAAAGAAAATACATTTACACAGCAATTTCAGATATTGATTAATAGGGAGGACGATCAACTACTGTTTCCCGCAATGTTTTCATATGCAGTTTAAAGTTTAAACAGATCCATAATCCGATCGAAAACTATGGCACAGCATATAGGAAAGATTAAAAAATTTTTTTGTTTGTCTTAATTTGGACACAGCGTACAGCATACAGCGTAGTGTGCTCCGCGTACCACACCGAAGGTCCTGAGTTCAAATCCCGGGAAAAGCAATAACAAAAAATACGAAACAAGTTTTCTCAATTAGAAATCTTTTTCTAAGTGGAATCACCCTTCGTCAGTGATTTCGAGTGTATTTCTACCATGAAAATTTCTCAGCGAAAATTCATCTGCCTTGCAAATGTCGTTCGAAGTTGGCGAAAAACATGCAGGACCAGTTGTTGCAATTTGTAGGAAAAATTAAAAGGAGCACGACGCAAATTCGAAAAGAGGCTCGTCTTAAATTCCTGTCGGAGGTTAGTGCGCTTTATATATTATTTAGAAAAATTGATGCAGTCGATGTCTAAAGCAATGTTTACACATGGAAATTTATTCCAGTTTCTTATATTCACATACATATTCCTGGTACCGGCTTAGTATTTTTTTAGAAATGAATATTCTTCATTTTTCAGCTAATTAATATGAAGGGGAAATATGATGCAGTGGTTGCTAAGAAATTTTTAGACTTTTTTTATTTAAATTGGGGGTTCTTTACGTAAAATTTTAGGCTGTTTCTAAATTTTCCTATATAAAAGATTATTAAACATAGCACACGATGAATATGTGCCTTTACTTTAATTCAAACTGCACAAACAAAAATAAAATTAATTCTGCGTATTGCATTTTCACATTTCTAGGATGTGTACATGTCTCACACCAACCAACGTTGGCGACCTGGTTCCCAAAGCGCTTATTTCCAGCATCAAAGTGCTGCAAATAAATATCAACTCAAATGTACTTTTTCATATATATTTTTTATAAAGAAAATAAATGAAGCTAAACCTTCGTACATGTGTACGTATTTACTAGACACAGCGACATATTAAACAAAACATTAAATACATTTAAATATGTTTCGTTTAAACTAAACAGAATCCGCTTTTTCGTACAAAAATTTGAGAATAACTATAAACGCACTATCTTGTTATTGCCTATATTTTTGTATCGACCCTGGTCTTTAATTACAGCCACTAATCTGTGTGGGACAATTTGAATAAGCTTATTTAGAGTACCATCAGCAACCTTCATCCACGAGCTTGTGATTCTGTCCTTGACCAGACCGGATCGTCAACCTTTCTTGTCAGGATTCCCCACAAGTTTTCTATGGGGTTTAAATCTGGGCTCAAAGCTCTGGCCATGCTAAAACCGGGATACCGAATTCCTCAAACCAATATCAGCTGGTATGATAGCGCATTCATGCTGCCAGAAACAAATGAAATTTCTGACCTACAAGCTGCCCAGACCATGACAGATCCACCTCCCTATGTACGTTTAGACATTATTCGAACGTCGTTGCGTAAACCATGCCAGTAGTAGCGATATCCATCTGGACCATCCAAGTCGAATTTTTTTTTCATCACTGAATATAACGTAAAACCATATTGTTCTTTTTTGTACGTGCTCTTGAAGTACGCTGAAGATTATAAGTGGGTTGATAAAAGTTGTGCATTTTTTCCTTAGTGAAAAAGAAAGAAACGTACGAAAATCGGGGCTACTGCCTAAAGAGGACCAGAATTGAAAAAAGGGATCAGCGAATCAAATGGTGTTGGGAGGACCATTTTTGGTCCAAATTAATTAAAGTAGCAACCATGAAATTAGTTAAACTCCCACCCAGCCTTAGAATTAGATCTACATATTTGTCATACAAATTTGTGTCAAATTCTAGAAGAATAAGCTTTTGTTTATTTTTTATACACGTGATCCAATATGTATAAATAGCGCTCACAAATGTTTTCTTGCTTTACTTAATAATTAACAAGTGGCGGAAGAAGTTACAAAATACAATGAATTTACGCATTCATTTCGCGCTCCTATACGTCGTCTTTATCTGTCATTTGACCTATACAAATTCGTATTGTTGATGAAAATTCTTCGAATATAAAGGATAGACCACATACAGTACATATAATTATATTATCCGTTATATTCGAAGATGTTCTATTAACATTGTGAATTCGTATAGGTCGAAAGGCAGCTAAACACGACCTACAGGAGCGCTAAATGAATGCGTGAATTCATTGTAGATTGTGACTTTTTCCGCCGCTTGTTAATTATTTAGTGAGGCAAGAAGACATTTGTGAGCGGTATATATGTATATATATTGGATCTTGTGAATAAAAAATAAAGTTTATTCTTTCAGATTCCAGGAATTGGACACAATCTTGTATGAAAAATAAGTTTAAATTTTCATTTTACACCTGAATTTCTACCTAAATTGAGAATTCCAGGAATTGGACACAATCTTGTATGAAAAATAAGTTTAAATTTTCATTTTACACCTGAATTTCTACCTAAATTGAGAATAGCCAGCCATATTGGCCTACTGTGTTCGTATCCCATGCCTAGTGTTAGTCAAATCATAGTACAAGCAACGGTCGATAGCTGACGTACCTCTGCTCTACGCCCACAAAGAAGTGGTCATATTACTTTGCGTCTTTGAATTATGTATATTGACGTTTTTGAAATGTTGCAAAAGCAATACAAATTTCCAACAATGAAATGTCTTCTTATTTGCCTATCATAAGATCCATGATAAAAATATTAGAGTGATGTCAACAACATAATCTCACTTTTTCGGCAGGTCCTTTTGCCAGTATTTACTTGTACTATAAAGTAATAAATCTTGATTGCTTCATTTTTCGTATGTACATATTTCCTTAAAAAAAAATAAGTTTTCTGCAAAATTTTGTCTATAATCTTTTGGAGAATACAAAGTTATGTTAATATTTACATATGTCTAAAAAATTCTTGTCGCGGCTTATACAGTTATTATATTTCTAAACGTATAGTAGAACCTATTCCGATCGTAGTTGAATTCAAAGGCAGTTATGTAGGATAGACAACCTCTTAAATCCACTTTCCCTTTTCAGAATTAGGGAAAACGTCAACGGGATGAGAACACGGGGATACTCATTCCATCATGCACGTTGCTTATAATTTTTTGTTATGAAAACAAAATCAAAATAAAATTGTGAGAGCGGTGAGTGTTTTAATTTTTTTTTAATTCATTTGTTTCACCGGCTTTACCTTGTAAAATTTTTACCATGATAAGATCTATATATAGAACCCGAAACATGTGCAGAGCAGCTGTCTAAAGCAGATGGGGCAAGCAGGTGCAATCTAGAGCAAATATCTCAAAAAACACAAAAAAAAAATCAAAACAAACGATTAAAACGTTAGATTTGGCTAAAATATTCACTAAATAAAAATAATGACATTATTAAGGGAGATCAGGATTTTCTGCAAATGGTCTAGCATCATTGAATTGCAAACTTACGTTGCATAATTTTCACAATACACTAACGAAATACACGATTATGCATTTGCTACGTCATTGCAAATATGCAACATCAAAAAACCGTAGTTTATTATAAACGGTTTTATTTATCTTGACTCTGTGTATCGTTGTTTACAAATTTTGTAATTGAAATTTAAGTTACTTGCTGATAAGCTACAATCCTGAAACTTGGAGTATAGTTCAGAACCCGATGAAAATGCAATAAAAAGAAAAAACTCCGCTAGATGGCGCAGAGATCGAGATATTCAAAAAAATCGTATTTGTGGTTCGATTTGGCTCGTATTTGGAACACATATTAGGGAACATACCCAAATTACCTGACCCCTTTAAAGAGGGGGGGGGGGGGGGGGGGGCTTGCCTTTAGGTACTATACCTGGTCACATGGGGAAGGGGAGGGATTTAGACTTTGTCACGTAGTCAATAAACTCTAGAACATCTTGCAATTTTTTTGTGGAATTTATTTCGCGTAAAAAATTTCCATGAAAAATCATCAGAAAGACGTGCACGGTAATGCAGTGGACGTGTCTCGCGTGCGACCTCTGCAGGTCCTATCCAGGAGACCGCACAAAACGCGGAGTGGATAGACATCGAGGCTGTCGACGAAGAGTACACGTAGTTTGGGTACATTCTCTTACATACATGAATAGAAATTGATCTATCAAAAAAATCGCCGCCAGGTGGCGGAAGGATCGAGATATTCAAAAAAATTGTATTTGTGGTACGATTTGGCTCATATTGGGAACACATATTACATACATGAATAGAAAGCGATCTACGAAAAATCGCCGCCAGGTGGCGCAAGGATCGAGATATTACAAAAATCGTATTTGTGGTCCGATTTGACTCATATTTGGAACACATATTACATACATGAATAGAAAGCGGCCTAAAATCGCCGCCAGGAGGCGCAAGGATCGATATCGATTTGGATCATTGAACAAAGATTACATACAGTCTGGTAGCAGTGATATCAATATAGTTTGGAGCACATAAGTTCAAATTTTTGAAATGTAAGTAAATATTGAAACTATATGATATTTTCATATATGCAAAACAAAACAAAGTAAATATAGAAAAAACTTTTAAGTTAAACGGTTTTATTAAAAACAATATTTACATTAAGTAATAATAATACTAAAAGCTTGTTAGGCAGGTCCTAGGTACTAGTAATCACACTCCTCATCAATCTAGGGCATTGATCAGAAAAATAAATAAAAGCGTGGGCCGCGTCAAATTTCTATCGATAGTCAACCGCTCATATATTTATAGATGATATTTTCATATATGCATAAGTAAGACAAACTGAACCTTTACAGGTTACGCCTCACGTTTTTAGAAGTTCCACGTGCCCAAGGCTTTTATTTATATTTCCGATCAACGCCTTAAATTGATGAGGAGGGTGATGACTAGTACCTAGGACCTACCTAATTATTTTCTAGCTTTCAGTATTATTATACTCAGTTGAGCAGAGCTCACAGAGTATATTAAGTTTGATTGGATAACGCTTGGTTGTACATATATAAAGGAATCGAGATAGATATAGACTTCCATATATCAAAATAATCAGTATCGAAAAAAAATTTGATTGAGCCATGTCCGTCCGTCCGTCCGTCCGTCCGTCCGTTAACACGATAACTTGAGTAAATTTTGAGGTATCTTGATGAAATTTGGTATGTAGGTTCCTGAGCACTCATTTCAGATCGCTATTTAAAACGAACGATATCGGACTATAACACGCCCACTTTTTCGATATCGAAAATTTCGAAAAGTGCGATAATTCATTACAAAAGACCGATACAGCTACGGAACTTGGTAGATGAGTTGAACTTATGACGCAGAATAGAAAATTAGTAAAATTTTGGACAATGGGCGTGGCACCGCCCACTTTTAAAAGAAGGTAATTTAAAATTTTTGCAAGCTGTAATTTGGCAGTCGTTGAAGATATCATGATGAAATTTGGCAGGAACGTTACTCTTATTACTATATGTACGCTTAATAAAAATTAGCTAAATCGGAGAAGGACCACGCCCACTTTTAAAAAAAAAATTTTTTAAAGTAAAATTTTAACAAAAAATTTAATATCTTTACAGTATATAAGTAAATTATGTCAAGATTCAACTCCAGTAATGATATGTTGGAACAAAATACAATAATAAAAGAAAATTTAAAAATGGGCGTGGCTCCGCCCTTTTTCATTTAATTTGTCTAGGATACTTTTAACGCCATAAATCGAACAAAAATTAACCAATCCTTTTGAAATTTGAAAAGGGCATAGACTTTATGGCGTTAACTGTTTGCTGTGAAAATGGGCGAAATCGGTTGATGTCACGCCCAGTTTTTATACACAGTCGTCCGTCTGTCCTTCCGCATGGCCGTTAACACGATAACTTGAGCAAAAATCGATATAGCTTCACTAAACTCAGTTCACGTACTTATCTGAACTCACTTTATCTTGGTATGAAAAATGAACGAAATCCGACTATGACCACGCCCACTTTTTCGATATCGAAAATTACGAAAAATGAAAAAAATGCCATAATTCTATACCAAATACGAAAAAAGGGATGAAATATGTTAAGGTAATTGGATTGTTTTATTGACGCGAAATATAACTTTAGAAAAAACTTTATAAAATGGTTGTGACACCTACCATATTAAGTAGAAGAAAATGAAAAAGTTCTGCAGGGCGAAATAAAAAACCCTTAAAATCTTGGCAGGTATTACATATATAAATAAATTAGCGGTATCCAACAGATGATGTTCTAGGTCACCCTGGTCCACATTTTGGTCGATATCTGGAAAACGCCTTCACATATACAACTACCACCACTCCCTTTTAAAACTCTCATTAATACCTTTAATTTGATACCCATATCTTACAAACTCATTCTAGAGTCACCCCTGGTCCACCTTTATGGCGATATCTCGAAAAGGGGTCCGCCTATAGAACTAAGCCCCACGCCCTTTTAAAATAATCATTAACACCTTGTATTTGATACCCATATCATACAAACAAATTCTAAAGTCACCCCTGGTCCACCTTTATGGGTATATCTCGAGAAGGCATCCACCTATAGAGCTAAGGCCCACTCCCTTTTAAAATACTCATTTATACCTTTCGTTTGATACCCATATTGCACAAACGCATTCTAGAGTCACCCTGGTCCACCTTTATGCCGTTATCTCGAAAAGGCGACCACCTATACAACTACCATCACTCCCTTTTAAAACCCTCATTAATACCATTAATTTGATACCGATATCGTACATACACATTCTAGTTTCACCCCTGGTCGACCTTTATGGCGTTATCTCGAAAAGGGGTCCACCTATAGAACTAAGCCCCACGCCCTTTTGAAATATTCATTAACACCTTTCGTTTGATACCCATATTGTACGAACGCATTCTAGAGTCACCCCTAGTCCACCTTTATGGCGATATCTCGAAAAGGCGTTCACCTATAGAACTAAGGCCCACTCCCTTTTAAAATGCTCATTAACCCCGTTCATTTGATACCCATATCGTACAAACAAATTCTAGAGTCAACCCTGATCCACCTTTATGGCGATATCCCTAAATGGCGTCCATCTATAGATCTATGGTCCACTCCCTCATAAAATACTCTTTAATGTCTTTCATTTGATACACATGTCATACAAACACATTCCAGGATTACCCTCGGTTCATTTTCCTACATGGTTATTTTCCCTTATGTTGCCACCATAGCTCTCAACTGAGTGTGTAATGTTCGGTTACACCCGAACTTGACCTTCCTTACTTGTTTTTTAATTATTTTAATTTTCAATATTGAATAGCAAATCAACAACTATCAATACAAAACAAAATGTGGAAAGAAAAAATTGGAAATGAAAAAAGGTGCTCAAGACTAGGGCTGCCAGGTCCCCCTGGGGCAAAACCGTACACTTTGAAAATTAATTACATTTTTTTTATTTACACACATAATCATCATTTTTATTTACACAACACAAAAATAAAACCATAAACAATTGATATACGTTCCAGGTTTGTACTCTAAAACAGCTAATCACAACTACAATTCAAAATACTTTTAAAGTGGTTAATATAAATACATAGGTAGGTACTTATGTACCTATGTACATATGTATGTATATTTAAATACTAGGTTTCGAGAATGGAACATTTTTTGCATACATAAGTATAAAAGGATAAAATAAAACATCCATATATTTTTCGTTGCGCAGAACTTGTTCCAAAACTTCTGGCTTGTTTTTAATATAATTGTAAAATTCTGTTCAATTCAATCTTAAGTTGAATTTGCTTTGAATAATACTCTCTAAAATACTTATATTCAACGTTTCGCATTAGCATTATGACTAGGTATCGCACATAAATATTGAACTATTTTAAGTCAATTTCTTTTTCTCTCCTTTTCTTTAGTTATTTTAAAAAAATAAAGCAATTTTTCATTTAGATTTTTACATTTAAAGTTATCAGTTTGACTTTCTATAAATTGCTTTAAATATATTACCTCTTCAAAGCAGTCATCTGAAATTGTTATATTTTTATACCCTTCATGAAAATGAAATGGTATATTAATTTCGTCACGAAACCCAAAATTGTAAGTCATTAAAGGAAAATAGATAGACCCACCATTAACCGAAATAATCAGGATGAAGAGCTGAGTTGATTTAGCCATGTCCGTCTGTCCGTCTGTCTGTTTGTATGCAAACTAGTCCCTCAATTTTTGAGATATCTTGATAAAATTTGGTGAGCGGGTGTATTTGGGTGTCCGATTAGCCATTTGTCGGAACCGGCCGGATCGGACCACTATAGCATATATCCTCCATACAACCGATTTTTCAGAAAAAGAGGATTTTTGTCATATCTTTCTCAATTTAACAGATTGAAGCTCCAAACTTCACCGTGTACTTTCGTATATTGCACATATTGTTGCCTGAAAAAATTCATGAGATCGGTCGTATATATAGTATATATCCCCCACAACTGATTGTTCAGATAAGAAACTTTTCGTAATTACTCCCCTATTTTAAGAGCTAGAGGCTTCAAATTTCAACAAATGCTTACGTATATAGCATATATTTTTGTCTGAAATAAAATAATTAAAAAAAATATTTTAGTTAAACGGTTTTATTGAAAACAATACTTGCATGAAGTAATAATAATACGAAAATCTACAAAGTAATTAGCTAGGTCCTAGGTACTAGTCATCGCACTCCCTATCAATCTAGGACGTTGATCAGACAATTAAATAAAAGCGTTGGGCGCGTGAAATTTCTAAAAATGTGAGGCGTAGCATAACCTGATTAAGGTTCAGTTGGTTTTACTTATGACTATCAATAGAAATATGACGCGTACAACGCTTTTATTTAATTGTCTGTTCAACGCCCTAGATTGGTAAGGAGTGTGATGACTAGTACCTAGGACCTACCTAATTATTTTCTAGCTTTTCGTATTATTATTACTTCATGTAAGTATTGTTTTCAATAAAACCGTTTAACTTAAAATTTTTTTTTTTCTAATTATTTTATTTCAGGGTTGCGTGATTCTAAATAATTTTTGATTTAAAATCCAACTTCAAATCAAAGATAATTTTTATTTTTTATTTGATTCGGCATCCAAATGAAAAGCTCTCAGTGGAAACTCATCTGCCTTGCAGATGCCGTTCGGAGTCGGCATAAAACATATAGGTCCCGTCCGGCCGATTTGTAGGGAAAATCAATAGGAGCATGACGCAAATTGGAAGAGAAGCTCGGCCTTAGATCTCTTCGGAGGTTATCGCGCCTTACATTTATTTATTTATCCAAATAAAAAATATTTTTTATTTGTTATTTGATTATTCAGACGATACTTTTTATTTTTTATTTACTCGGCGTTCAAATAAAAAATACTTTTTATTTGTTATTTAATTCTTCAAACGAATCAAAGATACTTTTTATCTTTTATTTGCTCGGCGTTCAAATAAAAAAAACTTTTTATTTGTTATTTGAATCTTCAAACGAATCAAAGATACTTTTTATTTACTCGGCGCCCAAATAAAAAATACTTTTTATTTGCTATGTGGTTCTTTAGGGAAATCAAAGACAATTTTTGTTTCCGGTTTGGGTCGCTATCTAAATGAAAGATACCTTATGCTTCTTACTTGATGCACATCCTTGCTTTGTCCATCCTTAAAGGTGTGACGTACTCCGATCGAATTTTGAAATGATGAAAATGTATCCTATATTCCTGCAGCTTTTTGGGACTACGTCGGCACCGTTTCGATACCCCATCAGAACCAATTCGGAACAACTTTCGGGTCGCTCTGGATTATTTTAGGGATTATTTCGGGACGGCTTCAGAATTATTTGGAAACTATATCGAATAAAAAGTTATAAGTTTGGCTGTTACTTCCTTGAGAAGGGTATACAAAAATTTTCTACTACTTCTTATTCTGTGCCCTCGCAGTGCTTTCAACTGACACTTTAAACATTACGATGTCTTTCGAAATTGCAAAAGGCCCATTTGCAGATCCGAATCCGAGTTCAGTTTCTTTCCTCCGTTTATATCTTTACATTACGCTCACATTAGGATTCCCCCATATAAAGCATATGTCCTTTTAATATGCATTTAACACTTCAACTGGGTATACGAACAGTTTTGTTCCTTGAATTGATAATTTTGAATTGATAATTTTGTTCCAAAGAGTATGTTGTTATGGTCCACTTGGGAGAGTCACCTTTGGAACGCAGCTAGTGGCTAGTGATGGCAAAGAAAAGGTGCCATGGCAATTTTAATCGAAATGGACACTAGAGGTCGCCACGGGCTGAAGCGATGATCTCGAGGAGAAAACACGCTGTTTCCGGAAAAAAAATTGACAGCGCCGGAAGGCAGAGGAAAATCGCGGCAAGGAAAAAATTAAACATTCCTGCCGAAAAAATCATATATTCTCATTTCACATGTGCTACGGATACTGAAAATATTAGATTCGTGTTTGCAGCTGTTAAGGATATAATCCTTCAATCAAATCTGAAGGAATATAATTTGGTCTGAAGTGTATTCAGATGTACGGGCAATTTTTGTGATTTTATTATATTCACGATTCCCTTTTTGTATAAAAAATTAACTAATTGGGTGCTGGCAGCAGATTTTATGAGCCAAATTAACGAAAACAAACAAGCACTAAGTTATTAGTGAACCGGCTTGGGACTGCTGTGGTTTTGGTTTTTTTACGATAAACAACGTGTATTGCGCAGTCCCATTCCGACGCAGGAAAAGTTGAGAATCACTTTGTATATGCTTGGAATTGTCTGGAGCAAAGTTTAATCGAGGAAATCGGCAATTGGAATAAATGTTTGTCCAATCGTGTTGAGGTACCACTTTCACGATTGAGTGTATACGGATGTAGGTAATCCCTGTGAACTGCGCCCACTTTGCGCCCTCTACACGGCATACAGTATCTTTGTTAACCTATGAATACATATATGAGCACCTTTGTAGTCAGTGTATAACACCTAAACAGCGGTGGGGAAAATGATAGGTGTTCCACATTGATACCCATACCAGCAAGACGTCGTATCGAGCACGACAGAAATTGAGCATAAACAAAAAAAAGGGCTCCTTCAGATACCCATACTGCTGCACTCACCACCCTAGAACTAAACCACCACCAACCGCGCGTTAACACCACCATTGCGTGCAACACCGCGCGCAACCACCAGCGATAGCACTAGCAACCAAGCGCGCTACCACCAGTTATAGCGCCCACGAAAGCACCGGACGTACCACCAATAGCATCTACTTTGGTAGCAACCACCAGCGGGGCCGACCCATATAGGCCGCTATAACATCGACTGTGACCACAACAACCAGCAGGGCCGACGCATATAGGCCGGCCGTAACAGCCATTGGGGCAACAGCAACCAGCAGACCCAGGCGTGACACCAAGACCAGCACGAAAGCGGTGAGTTCGTTCCGGATACGGAAAACCAATTTTTATTACCTACCTTTAAATTTGATAACTTCTGTTAGATTCAGCAGATAATACTATCTAAATTATGCTTAAAATTATGTATATACATGAGATTTAAAAAGGGGGGGGGGGATTACTTGTAGTTATACCCAGCCACCGTTTTGGAAGTTGTATCCGAAAGTTGATAGAAAGCGCTCAAATTTAAAAGTATTCCTTTTATTCGAAAATCAATGTATCGTCGTGAGAAGGGTGTACCCTGGATGGGATTATTCTTGAGTAATCATTTGCAAGCCACATTTTCCTTTCCCCTTTATTCGTTTTATCATCATATTTGATATGACATTTTATTAGCTTTCACAATTTTTTTATCGTATTTAACAACAATTATCAATCATATAAAGTAATGTTTTGGAAGCATTTGTGAATATGATTACGATTCAATTTTCCATCATATTTAGTGCGTAATTCAATATTATATTATAAACATATTTCATCAGTGGATGGAAGTATCCGGGAGCTCGAAGGTGAGCAAATTAAAACCTCAGGTAATTGCCGATAGTTAACTTGAACGAGGTTCACACACGACTACAACATCCAACATTATCTATGGTCATCATCTTAAATAATGGTAGTGTGATGTTTTAACAAGCGTAACCCATGTAGGATGTTGAAGCCGGAACATATCGAGCTTAAATTACCAGCGGTTCAACCACATCGGAGCTTCCGTACCACGGTTTCATGCACTGTAAACTTTTTTTCTTTTTTTTTTGGAAGACGTGTCTACATAAATGCTATCGGGCCTCGTAGTCTAGGAACAGCGTCCACATTTCTTTAGGTCTAAACATATTTTTAGTATAGCCATAATTTTTTTTTTTTAATTCATTTATGGAGAAGTGTGAGCATAGGAAGGCAATCGGATTTTCAATGAATAGTTGGTTCAATTGTTTAACAAAATCGACATTTAGTTGCAAGGAATAATCAAGGCGTATTGATACGGAAGTAAATTCGTCATCCAGATGCTGGGTGGGTATGCACTCCATTAAAGATTTTTCATGCAGAAAATTTAAAGGCATGAACTAGGGTCATTATAGAAGCGTAAATAGTTACGGCATACCCAACGGATTATTCAATTTTAAACTAAGGTTAACATAGTTAAAGAATTAATGTTAACAGCTGAAGCATGATAAACATATTAGTACGTAAATACATACGAACTTTAAATGTAGATTATGAATAAAAAGAGTACTTAAATGATTTTGAGAAGCGTAAGAAACGTTAATAAGCTTAAAATCTATAGCACTTGCGTTGTTCGCATATATACGGATATGCATACATACATGGAATTACATACATAAAAGTGCATATGTTCACAGACATGCAAACCTTATTATACATAATATTAAAAGTAGGCAATTTAAAAACAGTTTCTAAAACTTCCAAACACAGATACAACTATATATTAACATCAAAATAAATTAGTCATATATTTTCAGATACATTTTTTTTAAAGGCGAATAAAATAAGAAAATAAAATTAAATAACATAAAACAAAATTAGATTAAATCAAAATGAAATAAAATGAAATTAAATTAAATACAACTAAGATAATATAACATACCCCAAAGTACAATAAAATTAAACCAAATATACCCAAAAATCACAGAATCGATAGTAAATCACAATATAATGGGATAACTAAGACTATAAATAACAATAATAAAACCTTTATGTCTTGGCTTACCAATTATCTGTTAATTATCTACGTATTAAACTATTTTTGGATTTTCACCTTTTTCTCTGTCACGGTTCTGACTATTAATGTAAACTACTTTTGCCAAATTGTTGTGTTGGGAAGAATTTAATAAATACAAAACACAAATACCAATCAAATGTAGATTAAACTAAAATATCATAAGATAGCTTAAATTGCCTCCTAATTGATTATTGCTAGGAATTAAGTCGTACCCTAAATTTTTGGAACCTTGGATTTTTTTATAATGAATTGTAAATAAAATATAGTCATAATGGGAATGATGACTTCCTTATTTAGTTAGAAGGCATAGGGTAATACAGGTAAGGGGCCACCGAAATACAGGTGCGACGGTGGCCACGGCCTTTTCCCTTGTTTGTTCTAAATTTCAGCTTTTTTTTAATTTTTCAGCGTTAGCAACCGGTCATGTTCGGTTCGGTAGATTTTTTTTACGTTAGATTTTTTTTGGATCTCTGTCTTTTTTTTTTTTTTTTTGAATTTTAAATTTTTCAATGTTTAACGGTCTGTCCGTGGCATCCGGCTCGACCGGATGTCGTTTTAATTTTAATTTCAAGCGTTTTGAGTCGGCTCTGCGCTTCTGTCAGTTTTTTTTGTATTAGACAGCTGAGTTTTTTAAATAGGCATGATATGACTTTTTTTTGTTATGGCGCAGGTACAGTAAGGTTGGCAAGGACCCCGCCCAGCCGACATGACTAGCTACTGTGCAACACCAGATCATACCGACTGCCTTCCATACTGCTCCATCAAAGATGCGATTCCATAACAATGTGTGAAATGGGGAGTTTTCAGTTTATGTTGCTTTTCCTGACCTGTTGGTTTTTGACTCAAAAACTCGCGAAACATTCAACATTTTGTAACGCGTAAAAGTAAGAAACATAAGGTATCTTTCATTCAGATAGCGACCCAAATCGGAAACAAAAATTGTCTTTGATTTCCCTAAAGAACGAAATAGCAAATAAAAAGTATTTTTTATTTGGAGGCCGAGTAAATAAAAAGTATCTTTGATTCGTCTGAAGAATCAAATAACAAATAAAAGGTATTTTTTATTTGAACGCCGAGTAAATAAAAAATAAAAAGTATCTTTTTATTTGGACGCCGAGTAAATAAAAAATAAAAAGTACCTTTGATTCATCTGAAGAATCAATTAATAAATAAAAAATATTTTTTATTTGGATCAAATAAAAATAAAAAATATTTTTGATTTGAAAACAAATAAAAAATACATTTTATTTTTGGATTCGTGATTCATTCAAATAAAAATCACGCAACCCTGTTTTATTTTCAAGTTTTTAGTCTTTATTTAATTGCCTACTATTTCTCATTATATTTAGTTCATTTAGTGACTCATTATTACTCCTGACAATTTGTTACAATCTAAGTCCTCAATACATAATCCTTCCAAAGACTTTACTCGACTCTGCGCCACCTATGCTTGTCCCTCCTCCAACTCCAAAATATTTCGATGTCACTTCTACCGGCCTGTATGCAATATTTGTTCCAAATATAAGCCAAATCGCTCATCATAGGTCGCTTTCTATTCATGTGTGTATTATGTGTTCTAAATATGAACAAAATCGGACCACAAATACGATGTTTGTGAATATCTCTATCCTTGCGCCACCTAGTGGCAATTTTTTTTCTAAGTCACTTTTTATTCTTGCATGTATTATGTGTTCCAAATATGAGCCAAATCGGACCACAAATACGATTTTTGTGAACATCTCGATCCTTGCGCCAACTAGCGGCGATTTTTTTCTTATTATTGCATTGTCATCGGGTTCTGAACTATATTCCAAGTTTCAAGCTTGCAGCTTATCGGGAAGTTACTTAAATTTCAATTACAAAATTCTTTCACAACGGCCGCGCATGCGGCTATGCGGCCGTGCGGCCTGCCTGTCAAGTCAAGCTAAATAAAACCGTTTCAAAATTCACCAAATTTGATCAAATAGTTACGTTTACGTCATATATTTTTGATATACGTGAATCGTAGTCATAGTTTTACATGCAGACCACAAAAAACGTGAAGCTTTGCATCCTCACACAAAGTACCTACCTATTTTTATACCTTTCATGAAAATGAAATGGTATATTAATTTCGTCACGAAACCCAAAATTGTAAGTCCTTAAACGAAAATAGATAGATCCACCATTAAGTATACCAAAATAATCAGGATGAAGAGCTGAGTTGATTTAGCCATGTCCGTCTGTCCGTCTGTCTGTTTGTATGCAAACTAGTCCCTCAATTTTTGAGATATCTTGATAAAATTTGGTGAGCGAGTGTATTTGGGTGTCCGATTAGACATTTGTCGGAACCGGCCGGATCAGACTACTATAGCATATATCCTCCATATAACCGATTTTTCAGAAAAAGAGGATTTTTGTCATATCTTCCTCAATTTAACAGATTGAAGCTTCAAACTTACATATTGTTGTCTGAAAAAATTGATGGGATCGGTCGTATATATAGTATATATCCCCCACAACCGATTGTTCAGATAAGAAACTTTTCGTAATTACTGCCCTATTTAAATAGCTAGAGGCTTCAAATTTCAACGAATGCTTACGTATATAGCAGAGCTGTAAAATGATTCAATCAATACAGTTATAAATCAAGACTGATTCATTTTACAAATATGATTGGTTGATTTCAAATATATAAGCAAAGTTTGAATGCGATTTCATGTTTTCCATCCAAAAATTCAGTTAGTGATTGTAAAAAAAGCATTCACTTTGATTGTGAGTGCATCGAGTGTGATTGCAAAGTGATTGCAAAATTTGTTGACTGCAATCACCTTTTCATTCAGTTCCATTGAAATTTTGGTTTTCAGGGTCGATACTTTCGTACTTTTAATGGTTAACATATCTGTGATTGGTTTGAAGTTGTCAAAATAGTTATAAATAACCGGAATGCCATATTTCATTTAAAACATTATGTTTGATTTTAAAAGTTTTATTCGGTGGATTTTGCTTCAAAGGAATTAAACCCAATAAAATGTGCTTTAATTCCGATTGGAAGAACTCAGACATACGAATTTCAGAGTCAAAATATTCAAAAAACTAAACTGGAATATAATATTACCTACAACAAAATAATATTTAGTCATAAGGTCCAAAAATAGGCTTCCGCATTCAATAACTACGGTGACTCTGACTCAATGTTTTGACATTTTGTATTTTAATAAAGTTCTTTACTGATTTCTATTAAACTAAGCATTATTTTTCAAGGAGGTTAATGGAAATCAATTGCCACATAAAATGTGTATTTTATAAAGTGCATTTCAATGGTGTTCTTGCAGTGAAAGTGTAGAAAAAAAAGCATTTAAAAATTCGAAGCGATAGACGTCAAGAAGCAATGCACAGTGTTTCATTACAGAAAAAAGTCTAAGCAAATTCGGGGTGATACGATAAATACAATGAAAGTTTTGGAGTGTGCTAGGAGCCACTACATATATGCTTATTTTAATATAATTATATTTTTAATACCGTGAATTAAACATGTGTTTAATTTTATGAATCGAAGGCAGAGCGAAAATTTTAGTTTAATTTATGCCGTACAAAAAGTGTTTATTGGAGTGACCGATTAACAACGTCAGGCGATATTCGTCTATTTTCGTCCTCCAATACATTTTATTACTGTTGTAATAAACCACCGTGGTGTGATGGTAACGTGCTCCGCCTATCACACCGTATGCCGTGGGTTCAACTCCCGGGCAAAGCAACATCAAAATTTTAGAAATAAGATTTTTCGATTAGAAGAAAATTTTTTTAAGCGGGGTCGCCCCTCGGCAGTGTCTGGCAAGCGCTCCGATTGTATTTCTGCCATGAAAAGCTCTCAGTGAAAACTCATCTGCCTTGCAGATGCCGTTCGGAGTCGGCATAAAACATGTAGGTCCCGTCCGGCCAATTTGTAGGGAAAAATCAAGAGGAGCACGACGCAAATTGGAAGAGAAGCTCGGCCTTAGATCTCTTCGGAGGTTATCGCGCCTTACATTTATTTTTTTATTTTTTTTTTAAATTTTATAATAAGCTCCTCAAGGGACCACTTTAGCTAACCGGCATTCATTATTAATTATTAAAAAATTCGTATTTATTTTTGTTCGTGTTCCCTCACTAGGGTAGGCACCTTGTCGTTGGTGTGAGGGCTTAGCCGAACTCCATAGCGCCCGACTATGAGGCGGAGCTGTTTAGGACTGACATCTACGCCGTTTCGCCTCATAGGAGGGCGGCGGGATGTCGGTGACCAAGAACTGCCAACCCCCTAATCCAGGGTGTTATGCGGACCGTGCCTATTGGACGATTTGCAGCCAGGGGATAAATTCGGCTGTATTCGAACGGAGCCTTCCCGATACCGGGCCATCTCGGGAAGTATTTATGGCCTTACCGCAGTAAGGGGCGCTGCTGTGGCGGACGGTTCTTTCCCCGTATATAATACTGGACCGCTGAGCCCGCCTTGTCGGGCAGGTGGTCGTACGACCAAGATGAACAACTCATTACCTGAATGTAATAAGGAGGATGTAAAGAGGAGGACTGAGTCGCAATCCAAGGACGACAAATACGAATTAAGCGATGCGCCGGACTCGGGGAGCGAGAGTAGTGCTGATTCAATGAACTCCGTGTTGGAGAAGCACACAAATGAAAACGGAGTAGAAGAGTGGAGAAGGGTACGGAGCAGAGGAAGTAAAAGAGCCCTCTCGCAGTACCGTGCAGCACTAAGAATTGTACAGCGCTTGGGAGCAGTGGTCGACCCAACAGAAGTGGAGATCGAGCGCTTGGAATGGGCCCATGAAGCGGTAGAAGTAGGTCGAAGGCAGTTCAAAAGGTTTGCTGCGAGAAACCCTCGGTTCTGCAACCGGTACGAGGAGGAAGAAGCGTCGAATGGCAGAATGAAGAGGCAACGTTCGGCAGAAGGCGACAAGCCTGCTTTCAAGAGGCAGAAAGGACCCAGTCCTAGAGCCGCGAGGCAGTGCAGTCGCATAGACAAGACAAGTAGGCCCAAAGCTGTAAGACAGAAGGGTTCCAATAGCGAGGTAGCAACTACCTCGAAAGCTGCCAGTCAGAGGGAAGTTCCAACTACGGAAGTAGGAGATAAGCCAAAGGGAGATAACGCTAAGACTCCGGCTTTCTCGGAGGCGCTAAAGGGAGTTAACGCGAAGACTCCGGTGTTCTCGGAGGTTCCAAAGGGAGATAACACTAAGACTCCTGCTTTTCCCGAGAAGATGAGTGATGTGGCAAAGCAGTCACTGACTGTGGCGCTGGTTGATCGTAGCAGTCCGTTCGGACAAATGACTACTGAAAGGTGGAGATCTGTGGAAAGGGAGCTTATTAGCTTAATGCTTAAGATGATGCGGGAACAACCAAGTAAGCCCCTTCCAACCTTTGATTCGGGGGGATGGTATAATGGTGTGAAGATGATAGCGTGCGACAACATCGCGAGCTTGCGGTGGCTGGAGGAAGTCGTTCCAAACCTCCAAAGGCAAGGCACGAACGCGCGGTTTGAGGTGGTGGATAAAGCGCAAATCCCCACGGTACCAAAAGTTAAGGTATGGATACCATGCGTGATGAAGTCGGAGGATACACTGCGACTTCTGCAGAATCAGAATCCGGACATACCGACACAGGATTGGAAGGTACTTACTGTATCTCGGCCTACCGAGGATGGTCAGTTCTACATCTTCCAAATAAACAAGCAGGCGGAGGATATTTTGTACACGCAGCTTGGCAAAATGTCCTTTGGCACTGGCAAAATTTACATGCGACTCAGGAAAAGAAGTCCCGAGGATAAAAATCCTAACACGCTGGAAGTGGGCGAAGTCGAAAAGGACCTCAGAAGCCTAAGGGAAAAAAGACAGGTGGAGGTCCCCGACGTCACCACGAACGTGCTAGAAGAGGACCAACCGCTAAATGGTGCTGTGACTCGCACAGAGGAACACACGGCACAACATTCACGAGGGGCTGAAGGGGGCCTCGAATACTCTAAACCAAAAGGGCAAGAGGAGGACGACGACGTCAAGACGAAGGTGCTGGAGGGGGTCAAACAGCCCAATGGTGCTGCGAGTCCTAAAGATAAACCTCCAACACAGTAAAGTGGCGTCGAGCGAACTCCTCCTAACCCTTGAGGAGGGTTCGTTTGACGGGGCGCTGATCCAGGAGCCGTCGCTCTCATCGGGAGGAAAGGTTTCTGGACTTAGCGCGCGCGGGTTTGGCGTTTACTACGCACAAACGGAAGGACGGGTGCGAGCTGTAGTAATGGTAAGGAAACAGCTGCATTCATATATGCTGCCTAATTACACCACCGAGGATCTCGTAGCGGTGGCCGTTGAGCAAAAGAATAAGCAGGCATTTATCCTGGCGTCCTGCTACATGGCCCATGCTGCGGAGGTTCCACCGATGGAGTGCAAAAGGCTAGTACAGGAGGAAGGGCGCAAAGGGCGGTTGGTCATAGGCGCAGATGCAAATGCGCACCACAATGCGTGGGGAGGAGCAGATACGAACGAGAGAGGCGAATCTCTATTTTGTTACATCCTGCAAACCAATTTGCAGATAGCCAACAGCGGAAATGTTCCTACATACATTGGTCCAACATCCAGCAATGTTCTGGATATTACATTGAGCTCCGAGCGTGATATATCAAGGTATGATTGGATGGTTCTCGATAGACCATCCTTCTCCGACCATGCGTATATAAGCTTCAGCATCCCAATAAAGAGGGTAGAGAAGGGAGGAACCTTTAGAAACCCTAGGGCAACGAATTGGACTAAATTCCAGAAACACGTAGAAACGAAACTGGGACAATCCAAATAGGTTGCTAATGTAGAGGAACTGGAGGAGTCGAATGAATTCCTAACAAGGACGCTTATGACTGCGTATAACAAAGCTTGCCCTCTAAGAAGATTCAAAGGAAAAGCAAAGCCGCCATGGTGGAGCAATGAGCTGAGTCTTCTAAGAAGACAGGTAAAAGAAATGTTTAAACTCGCAAAGACCGCGGAAAGCGAAGCGTGTCGGGACGAGTACAGGGATCTACTGAGGATCTACAAGCGTGAAATTACCAGGGCGAAGAGAAACTCATGGAAAAGTTTCTGTACGGACAAAGAGTGCTCCAGTGAAACAGCACGGTTGAAAAAAGTCCTAGCAAAGGGAAACATAGTCCAGGGACTAATAAAGAAAGAGAACGGGGAATGGTCACGTGATAGTGAGGAATCCCTTGAGGTGCTTCTCGATACACATTTCCCATCGGGAGACGGTTTAGAAGAACCAGCAGACATCACTCACACTTCGATCACGGAGCTAGTGGTGCCGGGCTTGGTGACCGGTACCAAGATCGAGTGGGCAGTGAAGACGTTTTCTAAGTTTAAATCGCCGGGCCCAGATGGTATATTCCCGGCCATGCTACAAGTCTCAAGTAGGGCGGTCGTGGAATGGCTTAAAATAATATTCGATGGGGGCATAAAACTGAATCATGTACCGCACTCTTGGAGAACTGCTCGTGTAGCTTTTCTACCAAAGGCGGGGAAGATCGGTCACGTATATCCCAAAGACTATAGACCCATTAGCTTAACATCATTTCTGCTCAAAACCTTTGAGAGGCTGATAGATGTGTACATAAAGTCCAACGTGGATGAAAAGCTGCTCTCCACAACACAGCATGCGTACACCAAAGGCAAGTCGGTAGACACCGCATTGCATAGGGTGGTAATAAGCATAGAGAAATCCTTGGAATATAAGGAGTATGCTCTAGGAGTCTTCTTGAACATTGCCGGGCTTTCAATAATGTTGCAAAATGGGCGATTATGGATGATCTTAATTACATTAAAGTACATCCTGCCTTAATCAGATGGATCGGCTGCATGTTAAATTGCAGAAAGATTACATCACAATGGGGATTGTACGAGGCCACGAAATCAGTGGACAGGGGCACGCCGCAGGGAGGGGTGCTATCACCTCTGCTGTGGACACTGGTCATCAACCAACTGCTCAGGCAATTCGATGAGGGACCCGTAAAACTTACGGCTTACGCAGATGACGTTGCCATTGTCATAAGTGGAAAATGCCTTCCAACGATTAGTTCTTTGATGGATCGGGCGCTTCGGGATATTCATACCTGGGCATCTAATGTCGGGCTGAAAGTCAATGCGGAGAAGACGGATATGGTCTTGTTTACAAAGAGGTACAAGGCCCCAAATTGGACCAGGCCTAAGTTAGGAGAGGTGACCTTACAGGAGAAACCTTGCACAAAATATCTAGGAATCATCCTAGACAGTAAGCTGTCATGGAAGCTCAACGTGGAGGAGAGGGTCAAGAAGGCCTCAACGGCACTCTATGCATGTAAAAGAATGCTGGGGTGTACGTGGGGCCTATCGCCCTCTCTTTCTCATTGGGTTTTTACAGCAATTGTAAGCCCTATTCTATACTATGGAGTTCTTGTTTGGTGGAAAGCCACACAAAAAACAACATACCTCAAAAAATTAGAGGGGGTATGCAGACTATCGATGCTTTGCATTACGGGAGCCCTGAAAACAACCCCGACGGCTGCACTGTATGCCATTCTGCATATTCCACCTGTAGACCTGGGAGCAAAGAACAAAGCGTTAACGACCGCAACCAGGCTCGATGCTTCGGGGCAGCTTGAGCGCCGACCATATGGCCATAGTATTACAGCGTCCTCAGTCACAAGACGAACAGACTACATGATTCCCTACCTGCACTTTGAGGGAGATCTCAAGGCCACAATAGAGGTGGACGGTTGGCGCAAGGGTGCGCAAATGGCGGACGAGGCGATACATGTGTACACCGATGGTTCCAAAATAGTGGAAGGAGTAGGGTCTGCGGTATACTGGGCTGATCCGGAATTAAGCAGATCCTACAGGCTGCCGGATTACTGTAGCGTTTTCCAAGCGGAAATATTAGCCGTAACCAAAGCAGTAGAAACCCTGGAAGAGAATAGCTTAAGCTGCAACGGTGTTAACTTTTATATTGACAGTCAAGCAGCAATTAAGGCAATAATCTCGCATAGCACAGCATCTAAATGCGTGTTAGAGTGTAAGCAGTCTCTGGAGAGAATCGGGACAGGGAGAAGCATACATCTATATTGGGTCCCAGGGCATATGGGAATAGATGGGAATGAAAAAGCGGACGAATTAGCTAAATAGGGCGCATCCCTTGAAGCTTGCTCCGTAGACGTCCCAATTAGATTGGGCGAGATTAAGCGAAGGCGAGAGGTGCATATGATCCACCAAGCAGAAAAGGCGTGGGTTCAAGCGCGGGGCTGTAAAGTGTCGAAGATTATGTGTAGGTCTTACAACCTTAGACTAACACAGTTGCTTCTATCATTAAAAAGAGAGGACTGTAGACTCATGACGGGTATTCTGACTGGACACTGCCTTCTGGCGTCACATGCCTTTAAATTAGGCTTGGTCAGTGATAGCAGGTGTAGGAAGTGCGGGTTGGAGGAGGAAACGATCGAGCACATTCTGTGCTCGTGCCCTGCACTTGCCAGGGTAAGACTCCAGCTATTAGGAGTGATACAGCTGTCAGATATAGAAGCAGCAAGTGGCTTAAGTCCTAGGAAGCTTCTAGTATTTGCCAAGAGGACGGAGTTATTTTATAACATAGGTCCTGGTTTTTGATAGGGTTTTTCAGTTTGGTCGTTAAAACAAACTTCTGGTAACACTACGGACTCAATCAGTCTATGTGAGGTCCTCATGGACCGGCCAGTTCAACCTACCTACCTTTGTTCGTGTTAATATACATCATGTGTAAAAATTGCCGCTAGAATGAATTTGTGATACAATGAATTGTGATAGAATGAATTTGTGCGACCACTAAAAAATTGTCATCAATATCCTAGGAAACCTGTAGTTTCAACAGGGATGGATATAGTGAAAGGGGTGTTAGAGGCGTTGGTTCCACATTGCAATTAAAGAGATGGTTGGTGTCATGTGGGGACAGGTTGCAGGCAGGACATACATTTTGTATGTCGCGTTTGATCCTGGATAGGTAAGAGTTTAACCTGTTACAGTGAGCTAGAGTGACGCGGGTCTCCCGAGCGAGATTGTTTTCCTCTTCTGCGATTTCAGAGGGGTTCGCCGGGAAATTTCTGGCATAGAGGTCCGACGACTTTTTGTGGATATCTCTGAGGACCTGTTTATGTTTTTCTTCTAAATACGTCTGAGTTCTCAGGTGCCGTATTGAAGGTTGGGCCGGGATCTGTAGATATTATATATATATTTATATATATATATATATATTTATTTATTTATTACGACTCTAAGAGCCTAGTTCAAAACATAAAAATATGATTGCATTAATTAACATGTGTACTTAATCTAAATTTTTAAATTAAAGAAAATATTTTAATTATGACACATGTATCACTAATGCATTTAAATCTCAACGACTATATCATTTAATCGGCCTAGATTTGGTGTAGTCATACAACCGGCTGCTAAATAAGTTTCTATCACAATTTTTTATATATTCAGGTAGTTCGTTGAAGTATTTCAACCCTTTGTAAAAAAGACTATTTTGTTCCGATTCTGTTTTATAATTTGGCAATTTAAAATTATTTCTCTGCCTTGTATTTATATCATGGACCTCGTAATTAAATGTAATACCTGTTCTGAGATACTCTGGCAAAATTCCGTGCTTTATATTATAAATAAATTTCATTGTGTTAAATAATATTTGTTGTTTAACGCTCATCCAATTTAAACTTAGAAACATGTCTTTTATAAGAGTATCATAATGTTTGCTTAAAATAAAGCGCATTGCTTTATTTTGCATTTTTTGCAACTTATCAATTTGCGAATCTTTCATAATAAAAAATATTTTTGAGCAATAAATAAAGTAAGGCTCAACTATGGATCTATAAACCTTTACTTTGTAATAATTACTTAAGTTTTTACAAGTTCTTTGAATAAACCATAATTTTTTGCTATTTTACTTACTGAATAGTCAACATGGGCATCAAATTTTAATGTGCAATCAATCTGAACACCCAAATATTTAATCGTATTTACTTTTTCTATTTCAATATTATTTATAGTAATAATTCCAAAATTAGCAATGTTTTTTCTTGAAATAAGCATGTATTTAGTTTTTTCTATATTAATTTTAAGTCTGTTTGTACACAGCCAGATATAAAGTGCGTTTAAGTCACTTTGTAACTTGATTCTTATATCATTTTCATTTTTGCCATTTATAGAAATTAGAGCATCATCAGCGAAAAGTTTTATGGAGCTGAATTTCAAAACAGAATTTATATCATTAATATAAATGTTGAATAAAATTGGTGCAAGAACAGAGCCTTGGGGTAAGCCAATCTTAACATCCACTTCGTATAATATTATCGAACCAATTACTGTTCTTTGTTTGCGATTTGTTAAGAAATCTATAAACCAATCCAGTTCAACATCCCTAATACCAATTCCTTCCAATTTTCCTAATAATATTTTTTTATCTATAGTTTCGTAGGCTCTTTTAAGATCAATAAAAACTGCTATTATCGCCTTTTTATTATTAAGTTCTTCTTTCCATTCAGCTAAAACCATATTCAAAGCTGTTTCACAGGAATGTTTTTTTCTAAATCCTGATCGTTGAGGTATGGGTATATTTTTTTCTTCCAAGTATTGAACCAACTGGTTTTTTACCACAAGTTCTAAAATCTTTTCATCACTGGTCAGTGTATTTATCGGACGTAACTGCTCTGCTTTTATTGTGTTATTAACTTTTTCGATTGGCACAATGGTAGAAGTTTTCCAAATACCCGGAACTATGCCACTACTTAAACTTTCATTTATGATTTGCACATAAAAGTATCCCAGATATGATATCATGTCTTTAAGAACACCATCTGATAACAGCTTTTTACCACCTCGCTTAGATTTAAACGTCATGACAATTTTGATGACGTCGTCTGTACTAACTTTTACAAATTTGAAAATCTCATTTAACTGAATAGGAAAATTTACTTCTGTATAAAATTCTTCTATATTATTGCAAATATCCTCAATGCTATCAACAAAATATTTATTTAGATTGTTAGCAATTTCAGATTCATTCATATATGCTGTACCGTTTATCAAAATTTTCTTGAAAGAAGAGTCTTCATTAACCCTACTTATTGCGAATTTCAAATATTTCCACATCGCTTTACTATCTTTACTATTCATCTGTATCTTATGCTCCATATGCTTAATTTTTTTAATTTTTACCAGCTTCTTATATTCTTTTTTTATGTTTCTATACTCATCCCATTCTCCGGATATTTGAGCTAGTTTATAAAGTTCTAATTTATATTTATTCATGTTGGCTAACTCATTGTCATACCATTTATTAATTAACTTTAAGTGTACTACCTTTTCATACGTTAAGTTTCGCATGGCATTTAAAACATTGCTATTAACCAGCCCTACTTTGGACTCTAAATCAATTCTATTAAAGTTGCTAAAATTGCACAAGCGCAATTGATTAATCAGTGCTTCCGGATTATAATACTCCCAAGAAGTAATTTTTTTAAGGCTTCTCATTTTTGACCTAGGACTGCTTTTAATTTTAAATTGGATGGTTTCATGATCTGATATTTGGTGTTCATCTAAATTTTCACATACTATATCGTCAGTATTCGAAAAGAGTAAATCAATTTTAGTTTTATATGTCTCAGTTATACGGGTATCAAAATCAACTTTTTGATTCATTGAATATGCTTTAAATAGATCAATTAGTTTAATGCTATAAGTTGAGCTATTATTCAAATTCGTCGGCGGAGGATACAATGGTAACTCCTTCTGGTGGCGAATGGAGCTTCTATATGTTGAAGTTTGTTGATTAATTCTTCTTGGATTAGATGTTGCGTTCCTGAATTGCACCGATGCTTACCTACCGGATAATATGCGGTGCACCCTTTGAGACTTGGAAGAAGTGAAACTTTTTGAGAGTTTTGATTAATCTATGTGCTTCGATAGTTTCGAAACAAAAAATAAACCGTCAATACTATCAATTGTTACAAGTTACAAAGCTCCATCTTCCACCATTTTGATCTACCACAAGCTGTTTTTTATTTTTCATATTTGTCGAATTTGCTACACTGTGATAGCAGAAGAACGGTCATGTTTTTTTACTGTCAAAACCAAAACAAAAAATTAAATATAAAAAATTTTAATTATTTGACAACCCAATAAGCATTTTTATCAATGTTAATTTAGAATTCATTTGAGAGCTAACCTTATTCTTAAATCTCCTATATTATTTAGTTTTCAAGTACACCTAAAATCACAGTAACACAAATTTTACACAGAAGTTTAATGGACCCACAATTTAACTTTTTAAATATAACATTTTTTAAAAAAAATAGTTAAAAGAGAAAGCACTTCGAATATAATCAAAATAAAATGCATACTCAAATTTGCAAAAATATTTCACCCAACCAAATATGTTTAAAAATTTTTAAAATCCATATTATCTTGTGCCGCAAACTTTGCAGAAATAATAATTTGCATTTTCTTGGTGCTTTTATGAATTTCATTAATTATATAATGAATTTTTAAATGAAAATGTTGTAACATTAACTATGAAATCCGAAACTCCAAGAAAACGGACTATATTTTTGTATCTAAAAGCCTTCCAATAAATCAATAATGAAATAATAATTTTGATGTCGTATTGAAGCTTTGTTCCAAATAGAAAACACCTTTAAAATTCATTTCAATCAATTAATTTTATTGAAGCAATCCTTTTCAAATTCTCTATTGGTTGAGTCCTTTTCCTTTTAGATGGGTTTTTTCACAAACTGTATTTTCTCTCGAAAGTGTTCGCACAACAGTGCGCGTATTTATATATATATTCAAGACACTATGATAGAGTTCTGTGTGTACACACTTCCATTTGCAAGGTCTCCGACTTTTCCTAAGAGTGAAATATTAGCAATAAAAGCAACTGCATTAAATTCCAGTGATGTCACTTCACTGATTAAGGATGTAAAAAATTCAGTTGGATTTAGTTAACACTTCAGCAATAACAAGATTAGCAGCTATTCGAAGTTTCAGTAATGTGGATTTAGCGGTCCAGGATTTAAGCGATATGGAAATACATTCTTTAGGGGAAGTGCCACATCCCCTTTCCCAATCCCGCCTGTTTTTCTAAAATGTTGTAGTAGTGATGTTTTTCATCTAGCTGCCAGGTATTATTATCCTCGCATCATTGCCTTCAGAGATATTTTTTAAACAGTGCTCCCAAAAACAGTACTGAACTACGTGTAAGGTTCTTTTCATTAAAATTTTAAGTGCTATTAGATTGGGTAGGTTTTGACTTTATACAAGCTATATATGTATTTCTATTCTGGATATCTTGGTCAATATAATAAATAATCATGATACAAATTTTGTTTATAGAGGTTTAAAATATTTGTAGTGTTTTAACTGACATTATCTGTAAATTTGTAACAATCATATTTATAATAAAAAAAAACCTTTTTTTTTGTGTTTTATTATAAAATTCGTAACTGGTTGGGTCCCTGGCGTGTACAAAAAAATCTTAAAAAATGCAAGAATTTTTGTTTTTTGCAAATAAGTATCTCCTTCAAGAAAATTTCGATTTCGAATTTTGACGCCTCTCCCAACATTCTTTGAGGTATTTTAGCATTCGACCGCCAATGTGGTTTTCTCGTATTCTGCTATTGCAGTAGACGATAGGATTGTATATGGGGCATTCCATCCCATTTCGACCAATTTTGAACCCGACCCCTTTAGAATTGGCTGAAAGTTTTTCTTCTTTTTCTAGCTTACGAAAGACGTTTTTCAGAAGTTTTTCAAATTTTTTCATCCAACTCAAAAAAAGTTATGAATTTTAAAAAAAACACCGTTTTTGTTTTCAAAATGCTATAACTTTCTCAAAAATTGACCGTTTGGGATCTTTTTTTTTTAAATTTTTTTTTTTAAATGTAGATACTTTTCGGAAAAAATTCATCCCCACTAATCACGGAATGGGCCGAGAATTTGTTTTTTTTTTTATTTAATTGAAAAAAAAACTTTTAAATTTTTTTTGTATTATTCCGAAAAGTACATTTAAAAACATATTTAAAAAAAGTTATCCCAAACGGTCAATTTTTGAAAAAGTTATAGCATTTTGAAAACAAAAACGGTGTTTTTTTTAAATTCATAACTTTTTTTGAGTTGGATGAAAAAATTTGAAAAACTCCTGAAAAACGCCTTTCGTTTTTTTGCAAAATATTTAAAAGTTATTTTGAGTTGGAAACGGTGTTTTTTTTCAAAATGCTAAAACTTTTTCAAAAATTTACCGTTTGGTATAATTTTTTTTTTTAAATATGCTTTTAAATGTACTTTTCGGAAAAAATACAAAAAAATGTTAAAGTTTTTTTTCAGTTAAATAAAAAAAAAAAATTCTCGGCCCACTCCGGGATTAGTGGAGATAATTGCAGAATTGATTGAAGTTTTTTATGAGAAAAAAAAGGGCGAAATTCGAAAAATCTCGAAAAACTGAAAAATTACAAAAAAAACTTTAAAAATTTTTTTGAATTTTTTCCGAAAAGTACATTTAAAAACAAATTTTTTAAAAAAAAAAGATCTCAAACGGTCAATTTTTGAAAAAGTTATAGCATTTTGAAAAAAACACCGTTTTCCAACTCAAAATAAGTTTTAAATATTTTGTTCAAAATTGGTCGAAATGGGATGGAATATACATGTGTATGCAAGGTGGCCTAAAATAGATCAGCCAAAGTTCAAATATTTTCCGAAATGCCCGTCTCTAATGTTTCTTAAACAAAAAACAAGCTACAAATTAATGTTTGAGTAAACCTTTTGAACAAGTTTTTATTTAAATGATGTAAATGATAGATAAGCAAATTGAGGATTAACATTTTCTTTCTTTCAGATATTTTGTTCCATTGTTTATTGGGAAAAAAAGAAGTTAGCATGAAAGACAGGAATGTTCAACCTGCCGAAAATAATACTTTTTTTTCTGTTTTACATTGCGCTTTTTCAAATTGTCATGTTTAACGCTATTGAGCAAGTTGTTTAAACTAATAAATTTTTAAGATTTATATGAATTATTTCAGGCTTGGCTGATCCATTTATTTTGGTGCAAATGAAAGAATTCAATTCACCATTCTGCCCAACGTTTCGCTGACAAATTTCAGCATCATCAGGGGCAACTCTGTTTATTTTTAAAAAACAAAAGACATATATCAATTATACATTCGCACAAACAGAAGAAATAAATGCACTTGCATTTTCGCAATACTCACTACAATATTAAACAATTATATTAGAGCTTAAAACTAGTACCATCAGTACCACTTCTTGTGGTAGTCTTGTCTAAACTAAATTGCTGTTCATTTTCTTATGCATAACAAATAAGCTGAAGCTATATTATCGGTGTCCTCTTTTTTGTTTATCGTCTCCTTCCTTCTTTGTAATATTCTTAGACTCTCTAATGTGTATCGCGTTATTTCTCTCTTTTCTTTGTCGATGATTCTGGTGTTGGTAAAGTCAGCTGCGTGGCCACTACTTAAAATGTGTTGAGCTAAGGCTGTGCTTTGTTTTTGCTTCTTTATATCCGATTCATGTTCGGCTAAGCGGACGCCTAATGCTCTTTTTGTTGTTCCGATATACACTTTATCACAGCGTTCGTCGTCGTTGCCTTTGCATTTTATTTCAACGTTGTTTATGAAATAAAATGCAAAGGCAACGACGACGAACGCTGTGATAAAGTGTATATCGGAACAACAAAAAGAGCATTAGGCGTCCGCTTAGCCGAACATGAATCGGATATAAAGAAGCAAAAACAAAGCACAGCCTTAGCTCAACACATTTTAAGTAGTGGCCATGCAGCTGGCTTTACCAACACCAGAATCATCGACAAAGAAAAGAGAGAAATAACGCGATACACATTAGAGAGTCTAAGAATATTACAAAGAAGGAAGGAGACGATAAACAAAAAAGAGGACACCGATAATATAGCTTCAGCTTGTTTGTTATGCATAAGAAAATGAACAGCAATTTAGTTTAGACAAGACTACCACAAGAAGTGGTACTGATGGTACTAGTTTTAAGCTCTAATATAATTGTTTAATATTGTAGTGAGTATTGCGAAAATGCAAGTGCATTTATTTCTTCTGTTTGTGCGAATGTATAATTGATATATGTCTTTTGTTTTTTAAAAATAAACAGAGTTGCCCCTGATGATGCTGAAATTTGTCAGCGAAACGTTGGGCAGAATGGTGAATTGAATTCTTTCATTTGCACCAAAATAAATGGATCAGCCAAGCCTGAAATAATTCATATAAATCTTAATTCGAACTGATCGAAAAAATTACAAGAATAAATTTTTAAATTTCAACTTTCATAAAAAGGAACTTAAATTTTTTCGTACTATTTTAGGGAGTATTTGAGCATTTTTGTAGCAAGTGATTGGTACTGAATGCATGACTTCACACACCAAAAATGTGAAGTCACCTGAGTGCACTCATTGATTTCAGTATATTTATTTCTGCAGTTTGATTTAGCATTATTTTCAATTGCATGCGGTGCTGAATGAAATCCTTATTTCTCAGCATGATTGCAGAATTAAAAAATTTAAAGCATAATTCTCGTATGAAGGAAAAATTGTGAAATACTGATTGAAGAAAAGCTCTAATTTCAAAAAGCAATTGATTTCATTCTTCAACAGCTATGGTATATAGCATATATTGTTGTCTAAAAAAATCTTAAAGATCGGTGGTATATATAGTATATATATGGTGGTATATATAGTATATATTGTTACGAATATTAGCAACTCTAAGGGGTATTGCCATCCCTAAGCCGATGCTAAACACTGATTTGTATGCACATCAATAATTCAATCATTATGTCTACACACATGTCCATACGAGCTATTGGAAATGCCCTGCAAAAATCGTGTGACCAAAAACGCACACAGACACACGAATTTTTGACAGGGGTGACGATTTGGAATGAAAAATTCTCCAAATGGAATAGCATGTTGACAAATTTAGCTTTCCCACAATGTATCGTGCTCCCTCGCACCTATTATTTTTATAGGGATAGCAAAATACGTAATGTTTGCGTGCAAAAAATCCGCCATTTCTAATTCAGCAGAGACAGCAAAACATTTGGTGGTCGAAAATTTTTTCAAATTTGAGAGTTTTAAATTGAATATCTCCGGAAAGATTTAAAATTAAGAGGGAGTTCTCCAGATCACATATATATATATTTTAAAGTGCGCAAACTTATAATTTAAAAGTTATTTGGTGTTAAAGTTTGCAAATTTCTATACAAATTTTATATGTGTATACGTATATATATGTGGCAGCACAGCTTTGTAATGTCATCAATAAAATATATGTATATATATATATATATGTGCATGTTGCTACAAAAGCGCGATTGATTTAATAAAAACATTTATAATAAGTGAAAACAATGCAAAAATGAAATGTGAAATATACAAAAATGCAATTTAAGTTTTATTTTTTATTTTTATTTAATTTAAGTTTATCGTTGCCAATTTATATAGATATGTATGTGGATTAAGGTTTTGAAAGATGTGTAAATTGTAATTTAAAGTGCTATAGAAATTTGCTAAATTTGCAAACTTTAACAACAAATAACTTTTAAATTATAAGTTTGCGCACTTTAAAATATATATACTTGTAATCGGGAGAACTCCCTCTTTAATTTGATACCAAGTTTTACCCCGAACTCGGGGGGTGCTATTCTAAAAATTTCCCAAAGTCTTTAATATACAATGATTTTTGCTGTTTATTTCGACAAAAATTTTTGATTTGATTTTTGTGCTCATCGAAAGAATTCACAATTATATAGCACCATGCCGCGAATTATGATAAAAGGTGGTGTGTGGAGAAACACTGAAGTAAGCATTTGACGCGACTGGTTACTCTTGGCCGTTTATTAACTAAATTGATAACTTTCAGGATGAAATCCTCAAAGCAGCTGTAATGAAATATGGCAAAAACCAGTGGTCACGTATTGCACCACTGCTGCACCGCAAATCTGCCAAGCAATGTAAGGCACGCTGGTACGAATGGCTTGATCCTAGCATAAAGAAGACAGAATGGTCACGGGAGGAGGATGGAAAGTTTTTGCATTTTTTTGGTGGTGAACGTTTCAACATTTTCCAAGGTTTGGCATTAATTTCATTTTTATAGTTTTAAATTATTTAAAGGTTGCGTTAATGCTAGAACAAGTACATTGATTTTACGTGGCAGTGTTGAAAATTTTTTGGAAGAAACTGAGCTTCGTTACATGATGCTATAATGCTTGTGCGGCGTACAATTAAACATGATTCTGTTGTTGCTGGTAAGTCAAAATACAAATTGAAAAAAAATCTTAGGGCCTCATTCTCTATTACGAAACGAACTTTCGATGCGGATCAGAGACGAATCGTTAGTGTATTTGCACTATGTTAAACAATTGCAACTTATCACTTGACAATTACTTTTGCCTTGGGATGAGCTGGGATGGCTTGAAGGCTTAATGTGGCCACATAAATCGTTGCCGAGATGGTCGGGCTGGCACTTTAATGGTGCTGTGTTACCGGAGCGTACCGGATCTGTATCCGGCTAAAGGCCATCACATCGATAACACTCCCCGAAGCCTTCTTCGGGGAGCAACCTTATCGCTACAAAAACAACAACAACATTGTGTCCAAATCCCAAAAAAAAAAACTATAAAATTTGTGTCAGTGAAATGATAATTATTGCTTTTGGTTGTTAGTTTTGAGGCATCGTCATCGAGTTCCTTCTGATCGTATATGCGGGTTCTTTTGCATTCTTTTACATGCATAAAGTGCCGTTGAAGCCTTCCTCACCCTCTCCTCCACGTTGAGCTTCCATGACAGCTTACTGTCTAGGATCATTCCTAGATATTTTGTGCAAGGTTTCTCCCGTAGGGTCGCCCCTCCTAACTTAGGCCTGGTCCAATTAGGGACCTTGTACCTCTTTGTAAACAAGACCATATGCAACGTCATCTGCGTAAACCGTAAGTTTTTCTCGTCCCTCGTAGAATCCCCTAAGCAGTTGGTTACTGACCAGCGTTCACAGTAGAGGTGATAGCACCCCTCCCTGCGGAGTGCCCCTGTCCACTAATTTCGTGGCTGCGTACAATCCCCATTGCGATGTAATCTTACTGCAGTTTAACATGCAGTCGATCCATCTGGGTAAGGCTGGATGTACTTTAACGTAATTAAGACCATCAATAATCGCCCATTTAGAAAGCCCCGGCAATGCTTAAGAAGACTTCTAGAGCATATTCCTTATATTCCAGGGCTTTTCTATTATTTTTCTATTACCACCCTATGCAATGCGGTGTCTTCTGACTTGCCTTTGGTGTACGCCTGTTGTGTTGTGGAGAGCAGCTTTTCATCCACGTTGGACTTTATGTACACATCTATCAGCCTCTCAAAGGTTTTGAGCAGAAATGATGGTAAGCTATTGGGTCTATAATCTTTGGGATACACGTGACCGATCGTCCCCGCCTTTGGTAGGAAAGCTACACGAGCAGTTCTCCAAGAGTGCAGTACATGATTCAGTTTATGCACCCATCGAATATTATTTTAAGCCATCCCATGACCGCCCTACTTGAAACTTGTAGCATGGCCGGACATGTACCATCTGAGCCCGGCGATTTCACCACCACTACGAGATCCTCAGTAGTGTAATTAGGCAGCATATATGAATGCAGCTGTTTCCTTACCATTACTACAGCTCGCATCCGTCCTTCCGTTTGCGCATAGTAAACGCCAAATCCGCGCGCGCTAAGTCCAGAAACCTTTCCTCCCGATGGAAGCCACGGCTCCTGGATCAGCGCGTTAGGAGGAGGAGTTCGCTCGACGCCACTTTACTGTGTTGGAGGTTTATCTGTAGGACTCGCAGCACCAATGGGCTGCTTGTCCCCCTCCAGCACCTTCATCGTGACGTCGTCGTCCTCCCCTAGCCATTTTGGTTTAGAGTATTCGAAGCCCCCTTCAGCTTCTTGTACCTGTTGTGCCGGGAGCTCCTCTGTGCGACTCACAGCACCATCTGGCTGTTGGTCCCCTTCTAACACATTCGGGGTGACGTGGGCTACCTCCACCTGTATTTTTTCCCTTAGGCTTTTGAGGTCCTTTTCGACTTCGCCCACGTCCAGCGTGTTAGGACTTTAATACCCGCGACTTCTTTTCCTGAGTCGCATATAAATTTTGCCTGTACCTAAGGATATTCTTCCAAGCTGCGCGTACAATATATCCTCCGCCTGCTTGTTTATTTGGAAGATGTATAACTGACCTTCCTCCGTAGGCCGAGATACAGTAAGTACCTTCCAATCCTGTGTCGGTATGTTCGGATTCTGATTCTGCAAAAGTCGCAGTGTATCCTCCGACTTCATCACGCATGGTATCCATACCTTAACTTTTGGTACCTTGGGGATTTGCGCTTTATCCACCATCTCAAAACGCGCGTTCGTGCCCTGCCTTTGGAGGTTTGGAACCACTTCCTCAAGCCACCGCAAGCTCGCGATGTTGTCGCACGCTATCATCTTCATACCATTATACCATCCCCCGAATCAAAGGTTGGAAGGAGCTTACTTGGTTATTCCCGCATCATCTTAAGCACTAAGCTAATAAGCTCCTTTTCTACAGATCTCCACCTTTCACTAGTCATCTGTTCGAAAGGATTGCTACGATCAACCAGCGCCACAGTCAGTGACTGCTTTGCCACATCACTCATCTTCTCGGGAAAAGCCGGCGTCTTAGTGTTATTTCCCTTTGGCACCTCCGAGAAAGCCGGAGTCTTAGCTCCCTCTAGCACCTCCGAGAAAGTCGGAGTCTTAGCGTTATCTCCCTTTGGCTTATCTCCTACTTCCATAGTTGGAACTTCCCTCTGACTCGCAGCCTTCGAGGTAGTTGCTACCTAGCTATTGGGGCTCATCTGTCTTACAGCTTTGGGCCTACTTGTCTTGTCTATGGGACTGCCCTGCGTCACGGCTCTGGGACTGGGCCCATTTTGCCTCTTGAAAGCAGGCTTGTCTCCTTCCGCCGAACGTTGCCTTTTCATTCTGTCATTCGACGCTTCTTCCTCCTCATACCGGTTGCAGAACCGAGGGTTTCTCGCAGCAAACCTTTTGAACTGCCTTCGACCTACTTCTACCGCCTCATGAGCCCATGCCAAGCGCTCCATCTCCTCTTCTGTTGGGTCCACCACTGCTCCCAAGCATTGTACAATTCTTAGTACTGCACGGTACTTCGAGAGAGCTCTTTGCTCCGTACTCTTCTCCACTCTTCTACTCCTTTTTCATTTGTGTGCTTCTCCAACACGGAGTTCATTGAATTAGCACTACTCTCGCTCCCCGAGTCCGACGCATCGCTTAATGCGTATTTGTCGTCCTTGGCTTGCGGCTCAGTCCTCTTCTTATCATCGTCCTTATGAAAATTAGGTAATGAGTCGTTCACCTTGGTCGTACGACCACCAGCCCGACAAGGCGGGCTCAGCGGTCCAGTATTATATACGGGGAAAGAACCGTCAGCCACAGCAACGCTCCTTACTGTGGTAAGACCATCAATACTTCCCGAGGTGGTCCGGTATCGGGAAGGCTCCGTTCGAATACAGCCGAATTTATCCCCTGGCTACAAATCGTCCAATACGCACGGTCCGCATAACACCCTGGATTAGGGGGTTGGCAGTTCTTGGTCACCGACATCCCGCCGCCCTCCTATGAGGCGAAACGGCGTAGATGCCAGTCCTAAACAGCTCCTCCTCATAGTCGGGCACTATGGAGATCGGCTAAGCCCTCACACCAACGACGATTTTCGTTACAATTGCTAGTGCATGCTCTCCAAGATGTAGATCCTGATCGAAAGTCACACCCAAAATTTTAGGGTGTAAGACAGTCGGTAGGGTAATGCCATATGGTCGACATTTGGCATGTTTTAAATAAGGTCACCTATGATTTGGTTGGTGAAAATATCAGGTTTCGCGAGTCTGCAAAACTGGAGAGATTGGGGAGATAGCTGTTTATTTTATTACAAAGCTCATCGATGTAGGAAACAATAGCATAGGCGTAGAAGCAATAGTGACTCCTGGTGGTAAAGGTAGCTATTGATATGTAGAAGTTAAGCAGAAGTTTGAATATGAGTTTTTTTAAGTTATAGCAAAAAAAGCGTTGAGGATTTTTAATATCTTACCAGGTACCTTCGTACATGTTTCTAAGAATGAAGAGTAAAACCTATTCAAACTCAATTTTCACCAGGACAAAGCCGCTGAGACTTCGCTATACTTTAACATAATTACAAGTCGTACATTTTTAAGTTCATCAATTACGACAGCAATCGGATCCACGACACCTTTGAATATTCTTGATCTGAATTTCTACTAAGCTTTAAGTTGTAGATTATTCAAATAATTGGAGTTTTTTCTAAAGCTTAAAATTATTTTCTGCTCGCTTAGAAAAGATTTCAATTGAAAAACAAAAACCAATTAAGAGAGTTTATGTTATTAAAGTACTTTTTTTTCTTTATATCAATTGTATTAATTTAAGTTGCAATATCACGTACATAAATAATAAGGGATGTGAAAGGATGTGTTTGAAACCAATCAATACTCCTGCTTTGGGTTGCAGAATTATTGCTTGAATGATTAGATTTAGAACAATAATAAGTCTGACTCAATTAATAGTCGTACATTTTTAAGTTCTTCAATTACGACAGCAATCGGATCCACGACACCTTTGAATATTCTTGATCTGAATTTCTACTAAGCTTTAAGTTGTAGATTATTCAAATAATTGGAGTTTTTTCTAAAGCTTAATATTATTTTTTTGCTCGCTTAGAAGAGATTTCAATTGGAAAACAAAAACCAATTAAGCGAGTTTATTTATTATTCAAGTTCTTCTGTTTTATATGAACTGGATTAATATAAGTTCCAAATTCATGTACATATATAATAATACTGAAAATAATAAATATTGAAAATTCAATTTTTTTGGTTCATATTTTATTCATATGGCTGCTCCAGGTAAAGTAAATCTGCAGGTAAATTCACGTTATATGGCGGTTATATAAATGGTAAAACCGCAGTAAAATTGATTGTCAAATGACTCGAAAATGTAGAGTGAAATGACGGAAAAATTACCGCCATTTGACGAGCATTGTGACGTGTGTGAGCAGCACAGTACTATGCTCACATCCTATAGGTGGGAGCGGAATGCACGATCACATTAATAGGAACGAAACGGAAAATTTGGTCACAAAACCTAATCCGCCCATGCAAAAATGACTATGAATATAACCGCTGCAGAAAGTCACAATGACCGTAAAATGACTAGTAAAATGACGTGGAGCGTTTTTGCAGGGTGATATCTTATCTGTCAAATGCCTGACAGGATGTTCAATATGGCTACTTTTTAGCGTTTTGACAGGGTGTTCAATATGACGGCGCCTATCTTCATCGGGTGATAGAAAGAGATACAGAATGAGACAGCGATAGTCACATACAAATCAGGTGATCCAATCACTTTGGAATTTTGACGTCTAAGTAGAAGATATCACGCTTAGTTATCATTCACAATGATACGAGCAGCGGAGAAGCAACGCACAAACACATGCATATATCTTATCTAAGGTGCTCACAAGAGAGGGCAATTATTTGTGCAAGTATTAATTTCGCGCATATGAGAAGTTATAAACGTAGTTGTGGCTCGTGATTTTGTAGTTGATAACTAACTAGTAAGTTCTGGAATTTAAAAGCCTAGAAGTATGCAACGAGAAATCAAAAAGTATAAAAGGCGCAACACTAGAGGCGCAAAACGTCAGTTTCACTGAATCTATCAATGAGTTTCGATTAATCACGCGATCTGTAGTTATTTATTGTGCAGTACTTGAATAAAGGCCATTTTGCATTATTAAATATTGGAGTTATTTATTCAACAGTTTAGTGATTCGAACTTAGCAGAAGGGCAAATAAGAGGATTTGCAATAAATTCGTTACAATATATATAGTATATATATATCTAATATCTAATCTAATATATATTATAAATGGGAAAGTTTGGATGTTTGTCCAGACGTTTGTTTTTGTGACTTAATCACGCAAATACGGCTGGACGGATTTGGATGAAATTTGGCAGACATATAGCCAATAGTCTAGAAGGATCTACTAGCTATATATTTTTCAAAATGGGGGAGGGCCCGCCCCCTACGAACAGTTATAATTTAATTATTATATTTTTTAGTCTTTGCGACTGCTTCACGCCAGAACGGCTACTCGGATTTTGATGAAATTTGGGACACAGACAGTAGTCTACTAGCGAAATCTTTTTCGAACATGGAAAGAGGGGTAGGGGTCCCACGACCCCTTCGAGCAATTACTTTTTAATAATTTTTACACATTATAACTTTACGTATACTGGCCTTCACCAATATCACAGACTCAATGGGTCAAATAAGTCGAGGGCTTACAAAGTGAGCAGTGTCACCCTCCGCTCCTCCCCCCCCCCCCTCTTTCTCACCCTCTGGTGTAAAATCTATAAATTGTTATAACTCAATATAAATTTTCTCCTAAATCAATAGTTTTTGGTATCTGGCACATACAGATCGAGATCTAAACAATTTTGGAAAAACGAGCATCGGTACTTCTCCTCCCGCCATCCGCCCTCCATCAATTGTTATAATAACAAAATATAACATGCTTTTATAATTAGTTTCAACTTATTTGTAATCCCCTTAGGGTCATATCGAGACCCTTCCGGGATCTTTTCAGGATGGTCTTCGGCATCCGTCCGGCATCCCGTCGGGGTCCTTTCGGGACTATATCGGGACCTTTTCGGGATCACTTTAGGACTATTCCGAGATAATTTCTGGATGGTTTTCGGGATCCGTCCGGGATTCCGTCGTGGTCAATTCGGGACTATTTCGGGATCATTTTGGGACTACATCGGGATAATTTTGGGACTCTTCCGGGATGATCTCTGTATAGTTTTCGGGATCCGCCCGGGATCCCGTCGGGGTTATTTTAAGACCTTTTCGGGACTATTTCGGGATCACTTTGGCACTTTTATGGGATAATTTCTGGATGGCTTTCGGGATCCGTCCGGGATCCCGTCGGGGTCAATTCGGGACTTTTTCGGGACTATTTCGGGCTCATTTTGGGACTCTTCCGGGATTATTTCTGTATAGTTTTTGGGATCCGTCCAGGATCCCGTCGGGGTTATTTTGTGAGTTTTTCGGGACTATTCCGGGATCATTTCTAGATGATATTCGGGATCCCGCCAGGGTCATTTCGGGACTATTTCGGTATCATTTTGGGACTCTTCCGGGATCATTTCTGGGAAGTTTACGGGATCCGTCTGGGACCTGTCGGGGTAATTTCGGGACTTTTTCTGGACAATGTCAGGGTCATTTCCGGACTTTCACATAATCATTTCTGGACGGTTTTCGGGATCTGTCCGGGATCCCGTCGGAGTTTTTTCGGGACTTTTTCCGGACTGTCTCGGGATCATTTGCGGACCCTTCGGAGATCAATTCTGGATGGTTTTCGGGATCCGTCCGGGTCATTCCGGGGCCCTCCGGTATAAACTCTGGATGATATTCGGGATCCCGTTAGGGTAATTTGGGCACTTTTTCGGGATTATTTTGGGACCCTTCCGGCATAATTTCTGTATGATTTTCGCGATCCGTCCGGGATCACTCCAGGGTCATTTCGGGATCATTTCGGGATAGTTTTTGGGATCTTTTCGGGACTATTTCAGGAATATTTTGGGGCCCTTCCGGCATCATTTCTGGATGATTTTCGTGATCCGTCCGGGATCCCGCCAGGGTCATATCGGGACTTTTTCGGGATAATTTCGGGATATTTTTCGGGACCCGTCTGGGTCCCGGTGCTTCGGTAACCTTCCGGGATCATTTCTGGATCCCGTCAGGATCATTTCGTGACTATTTCGGGATCATTTGGGGACCCATCCGGCATCTTTTTCGGGACTGTTCCGGGATCATTTGGGGATACTTCCGGCATAATTTCTGGATTGATTTCGGAATCCCGTCAGGGTCATTTCGGGACTTTATCTGCCTATTTCGGGGTCAATTGCTGACCCTTCAGAGAGCAATTCTGGATGGTTTTCTGGATCCGTCCGGGATCCCGTCGGGGTCATTTCGGGACTTTTTCGGGATCACTTTGGGACTCTTCCGGGATCATTTCTGGATGGTTTTCGGGATCCCGTCGGGGTCATTTCGTGACTTTTTTGGGACAATTTCGGGATCATTTTGTGAATCTTCCGGGTTCATATCAGTATAGTTTTCGCGATCCGTCCGGGATCCCGTCAGAGTCATTTGGGGACCTTTTCGGAACTATTTCAGAATCATGGACCCCTCCGGGATAATTTCTGGGTGATTTTCGGTACTTTTATCGGACTATTTCGGGATCATTTGCGGACCCTTCAGAGATCAATCCTGGATGGTTTTCGGAAACCGTCCGGGATCCCATCAGGGTCATTTCGGGACTATTTGGGAATCATTTTGGGACCCCTCCGGTATATGTAATTTCTGGATGATTTTCGGGATCTGTCCGTCGTTGGAGTTATTTCGGGACTTTTTCCGACCTATTTCGGGATCATTTGGTACCATTTCGGGATGATTTCTGAATGATTTTCGGGATTCGTCCGAGATTCCGACGAAGTTATTTGGGGACTCTTCAGGGATCATCGGGGGTTCCCTCCGGAGTCATTTCTGAATGGTCTTCGGGATCCCCTCAGGGTCATTTCGGGCCTTTTTCGGGACTATTTCGAGATCATTTGGAGACCCTTCCGGCATTATTTCGGGAGCCATACGGAATTCAGTCAGCGTACTTTCGGAACTTTTTCAGGGCTATATCGGGTTCCGTCAAAAACATTTAGGGACTTTTTTGGGAGTGTTTCGGGATTCATGGTTATGGGGGTCCCGTCGGGTTAATTTCGAGACTTTTTCAGGACTATTTCGGGGTCAATTGCGGAACCCTCAGAGATCAATTCTGGATTTTTGGACCCCTCCGGGATGATTCCTGGATGATTTTCGGGATCTGTCCGGAATCCCGTCAGAGTTTTTTCAGGACTTTTTCTGTACTTACTTACTTAATTGGCGCTTAACCGTGTAAACGGTTATGGCCGTCCAAAAAGGCGCGCCAGTCGCTCGTTCGCTCCGTCAACCGGCGCCAATTGGTCACACCAAGGGAGTTTAAATCGTTTTCCACCAAAAAAACTGAAAAAACTTTTTCTGTACTATTTGGGATAATTTGCGGACCCTTTAGATATCAATTCTGTATGGTTTTCGGCATCGCGTCAGGGTCATTTCGGGACTTTTTCGGGACTATTTCGGAATCATTTTGGGACCCTCCGGTATGATTTGTGGATGATTTTCGGGATCTGTCCGGGATCCCGTCGGAGTTATTTCGGGATCATTTTGGGACCGTTTCGGGATAATTTCTGAATGAAGTTCGGGATTCGTCCGGGATCTCGTCGGAGTTATTTCGGGACTTTTCCGGGATCAATTGGGGATCCCATCAGAGTCATTTCTGGCTGGTTTTCGGGATCCCGTCAGGGTAATTTCGGGACTTTTTGGGGCTATTTCGAAATCAATTCTGGATGGTTTTCGGTATACGTTCGGGATCCCGTCGGGGTCATTTCGGGAGTTTTTCGGGATCATTTGGGTTCCCTTTCGGCATCATTTCTGGATGGTTTTCGAAATTCGTGGATCTCGGGATAAGTCCGGGATCCCGTCAGGGTCATTCCGGGACTTTTTCTCGACCAATACGGGATCATTTGAGGACCTTTCCGGCATCATTTCTAGATGGTTTTTGGGATCCGTCCGAGATCCCGTCGGGGTCATTTCGAGACTTTTTCTCGACTAATACGGGATGATTTGGGGACTTTTCCGGCATCATTTCTAGATGATTTTCGGGATCTGTGCGGGATCCCGTCGGAGTTATTTCGGGATAATTTTGGGACCGTTTCGGGATAATTTCTGAATGAAGTTCGGGATTAGTCCGGGATCTCGTCGGAGTTATTTCGGGACTTTTCCGGGATCAATTGGGGATCCCTTCAGAGTCATTTCTGGATGGTTTTCGGGATCCCGTCAGGGTAATTTCGGGACTTTTTGGGGCTATTTCGAGATCAATTCTTTATGGTTTTCGCTATCCGTTGTGGATCCCTCGGGGTCATTTCGGAACTTTTTCGGAGCTTTTTCTGGACTATGTCGGGATAATTTAGGAACTCTTCCTGGATGGTTTTTGAGATCCGTCCGGGAGCCCGTCAGGGTAATTTCGGAACTTTTTCGGGACTATTTCGGGATCAATTTGGTACCCTTCAGGCATCATTTCTGTGTGGTTCTCTGGATAAGTCTAGAATCGTGTCGTTGTCATTTCGGGTTTTTTTGGGACTACTTCGGGAACTTTTGGAAACACTTCCGGGGCGTTTCTGGATGGTTTTCGGGATCCGTCCGCGATAGCGTCGGGGTCATTTCGTGGCTTTTTCTGGATAATTTCGTTATCATTTTGGGATCCTATCAGGTTATCAGCTCATAAAGTTCTTTTTTTACTCAATTACAAAAATAAAATGCATTAGACAGAAAAAAAATTTTAAACAGATAACTTTATAAGCACGCTAACGTGAATAGCCCACATATTTCATTTTCTCCTTGCGGACGGGGCCGCGGGTAAAGGCTATCTATATATCTAATATATATTATTAATGGGAAAGTTTGGATGTTTGGATGTTTGGATGTTTGGATGTTTGTCCAGACGTTTGTCTTTGTGACTCAATAACGCAAGAACGGCTGGACCGATTTGGATGAAATTTTGCACACATATAGCCAATAGTCTAGAAGGATCTACTAGCTATATATTTTTCAAAAGGGGCGTGGTCTCCGCCCCCAGGAACAGTTATAATTTAATTATTATATTTTTTCGTCTTTGCGACTGAATCACACCAGAATGGCTACACGGATTTTGATGAAATTTGGGACACAGACAGTAGTCTACTACCGAAATTTTTTTCGAACATGGAAAGAGGGGTGGGGGCCCACGACCCCTTCGAGAAATTATTTCTCAATAATTTTTACACATTATAACATTCCGTATACTGGCCTTCACCAATATCACAGACTCAAGGGGTCAAATAAGTCGAGGGCTTACAAAGTAAGCAGTGACACCCTCCGCCCGCCCCCCTTTATCTCCCCCTCTGGTGTAAAATCTATAAATTGTTATAACTCAATATAAATTTTCTCCTAAATCAATAGTTTTTGGTATCTGGTACATACAGAACGAGATCTAGACAATTTTTGAGGAACGATCAGTGGTCCTCTCCTCTCCTCCCGCCATCCGCCCTCCATCAATTGTTTTTATTAGCACGCTTTTATTAGCTTTCCCTGTATGTTTCTATGTAACTTTTTATTCGCTCCAATGCGCCTGCTTGGTTTTATAATTAGCTTCACCTTATTTGTAATCCCGTAAGGGTCATATCGAGACCCTTCCGGGATCATTTCTGGATGGTTTTCGGGATCGGTCCGGGATTACGCCGGGGTAATTTCGGGACTTTTTCAGGAGTATTTCGGGATCATTTTCGGACCCTTTCGGGATCATTTCTGTATAGTTTTCGGGATCCGTCCGGGATCCCGTCGAGGTTATTGTGGGACATTTTCGGGACTATTCCGGAATCATTTCGGGACTATTTCGCGATCATTTGGGGTCCCTTCCGACATCATTTCTGGATGGTTTTCGGGATCCGTGCGGGATCTCGTCGGGGTCATATGGGGACTTTTTCGGGATCATTTTGGGGCTCTTCCGGCTTCATTTCTGGATGGTTTTCGGGATCCGTCCAGGATATCGTCGGGGTAATTTGGGGACTTTTTCGGGATAATTTGGGGGCTCTTCCGGCATCATTTCTGGATGGTTTTCGGGAACCGCCCGGGATCTCGTCGGGGTCATTTGGGGACTTTTTCGGGATCATTTTGGGGCTCATCCGGCATCATTTCTGGATGTTTTCGGGATCCGTCCGGGATCCCGTCGGAGTCATTTCGGGACTTTTTCGCGACTAATACGGGATCATTTGGGAACCCTTTCGGCATCATTTCTGGATGGTTTTCGGGATCCGTCCGGGATCCCGTCGGGGTCATTTCGGGACTTTTTCGCGACTAATACGGGATCATTTGGGAACCCTTTCGGCATCATTTCTAGATGGTTTTCGGGATCCGTCCGGGATCCCATTAGGGTAATTTCGGGACTATTAGGGGATCATTTGGGAACCTTTCCGGCATCATTTCTGGATAATTTTCGGAATCCGTCCGGGATGCCGACGAGGTCATTTCGGGACTATTTCGGGATCATTTGGGATACTTACCGGCATCATTTCTGGATGGTTTTTGGAATTCGTCCGGGATCCCGTCGTGGTCCTTTCGGGACTTTTTTTTCGACTAAAACGGATCATTTGCGGACCCTTTCGGCATCATTTCTGGATAGTTGTCGGGATCCCGTCACAGTCATTTCGGGACTATTAGGGGATCATTTGAGGACCTTTCCAGCATCATTTCTGTATTGTTTTCGGAATCCTTTAGGGATCCCGTCAGGGTCATTTTGGGACTTTTTCGGGGCTAATACGGGATCATTTGGGGATCCTCTAGGGGTTGTTTCGTGACTTTTTCTGTTTTATTTCGGGATCATTTGGGGACCCTTCCGGCATAATTTCTTGATGGTTTGCCGGATCCATCAGGGTCATTTCGGGACCATTTTGGGATCATTTGGGGACCCTTCCGATATCATTTCTGGATCCGTCCGGGATGCCATAGGAGCCATTTCGGGATTTTTTGTTACTTTTCCGGGATAGTTTTTGGACCCTTTCGGGATCATTTCTGGATCTGTGCGGGATCCCATCTGGGTCATTTCCGGACTATTTCGGGATCATTTTGGGATCCTTCCGGAATCATTTCTGTATTGTTTTCGCGATCTGTCGTTGATTCCCTCGGAGCCATTTCGGAACCTTTTCTGGAGTATGTCGGGGTCATTTGGGGACTTTTTCGGGATCATTTGGGGCTCTTCCGGCATCATTTCTGGATGGTTTTCGGGATCCGTCCCGGATCTCGTCGGGGTAATTTGGGGACTTTTCCGGGATCATTTGGGGGCTCTTCCGGCATCATTTCTGGATGGTTTTCGGGATCCGTCCGGGATCCCATCAGGGTAATTTCGGGACTATTAGGGGATCATTTGTGGACCTTTCCGGCATCATTTCTGGATAATTTTCGGTATCCGTCCGTGATGCCGACGAGGTCATTTCGGGATTATTTCGGGATCATTTGGGATACCTACCGGCATCATTTCTGGATGGTTTTTGGGATTCGTCCGGGATCCCGTCGGGGTCATTTCGGGACTTTTTCTCGACTAATACGGGATCATTTGCGGACCCTTCCGGCATAATTTCTGGATAGTTGTCGGGATCCGTTCGGGATCCCGTCACGGTCATTTCGGAACTATTAGGGGATCATTTGAGGACCTTTCCGGCATCATTTCTGGATAGTTTTTGGAATCCTTTCGGGATCCCGTCAGGGTCATTTCGGGGCTTTTTCGGTATCATTTAAGGATGGCTTTCAGGATTCGTCCGGGAACCCGTCAGGGTAATTTCTGGACTTTTCCGAGACTATTTCGGGATCATTTTGGGACCTTCCCAAGATCATTTCTGGATGGATTTCAGGATTTGTCCGGGATGCCCTCAGGGTCATTTTGGGACTATTAGTTGAGCATTTGAGAACCGTTCCGGCATCACTTCTGGATGGTTTTCGGTATCCGTTCAGATTCCCGTCGGAATAATTGCGGGACTTTTTCGGGATCATTGGGGTCCCTTCCGGCATCATTTCTGGATGGTTTTTGGGATTCGTCCGGCATCCCTTCGAGGTCATTTCGGGACTTTTTCTCGACTAATACGGGATCATTTGCGGGCCCTTTCGGTATCATTTCTGGATAGTTGTCGGGATCCGTTCGGGATCCCGTCAGGGTCTTTTCGGAACTATTGGGAGATCATTTGAGGACCTTTCCGGCATCATTTCTGGTTAGTTTTCGGCATCATTTAAGATTGGTTTTCAGGATTCGTCCGGGATCCTTCAGGGTAATTTCTGGACTTTTCCCAGACTATTTCGGGATAATTTTGGGACCCTCCCAAGATCATTTCTGGATGGATTTCGGGATCTGTCCGGGATGCCGTCAGGGTCATTTTGGGACTATTAGGTGATCATTTGAGGACCTTTTCGGCATCACTTCTGGATGGTTTTCGGTATCCGCTCAAGATCCCGTCGGAATTATTGCGGGACTTTTTCGGGATCATTTGGTGTCCCTTTCGGCATCATTTCTGGATGGTTTTTGGGATTCGTCCGGCATCCCGTCGGGTTCATTTCGGGACTTTTTCTCGACTAATACGGGATCATTTGCGGGCCCTTTCGGCATCATTTCTAGATAGTTGTCGGGATCCGTTCGGGATCCCGTCAGGGTCTTTTCGGAACTATTAGGTGATCATTTGAGGACATTTCCGGCATCATTTCTGGATAGTTTTCGGGATCCTTTCGGGGTCCAGTCAGGGCCATTTCGGGACTTTTTCGGGATCATTTAGAGATGGCTTTCAGGATTCGTCCGGGAACCCGTCAGGGTATTTTCTGAACTTTTCCGAGACTATTTCGGGATAATTTTGGGACCTTCCCAAGATCATTTCTGGATGGATTTTGGAACAGTCCGGGATGCCGTCAGGGTCACTTTGGTATTAGGTGATCATTTGAGGACCTTTCCGGCATCACTTCTGGATGGTTTTCGGTATCCGATCAGGATCCCTCGGAATCATTGCGCGACTTTTTCGGGATCATTTGGGGTCCCTCCCAAGATCATTTCTGGATGGATTTCGGGATCTGTCCGGGATCCCGTCAGGGTCATTTAGGGGTGCGTTCGAGATCCCGCCAGGGTCATTTCGGGACTTCTTCGGGACTATATCGGGATCATTTCTGGATGGTTTATGGGATCCGTCCATGACCCCTTAAGGGTCATTTCGGGACTATTAGGTGATCATTTGAGGACCTTTCCGGCATCACTTCTGGATGATTTTCGGTATCCGTTCGGGATCCCGTCGGAATCAATGCGGGACTTTTATGGAATCATTTGGGATTCCTTCAGGCATCATTTCTGGATGGTTTTCGGGATTTGTCCGGGATCCCGTCGGGGTTATTTCGGGACCTTTTCGGGGCTAATACGGGATCATTTGGGGATCATCTAGGGGTCGTTTCGTGACTTTTTCTGTATTATTTCGGGATCATTTTGGGACCCTTTCGGCATAATTTCTTGATGGTTTGCCGGATCCATCAGGGTCATTTCGGGACCATTTTGGGATCATTTGGGGACCCTTCCGAGACCATTTCTGGATCCGTCCGGGATGCCGTAGGAGCCATTTCGGGATTTTTTGTTACTTTTCCGGGATAGTTTTTGCACCCTTCCGGGATCATTTCTGGATCTGTGCGGGATCCCATCTGGGTCAATTCCGGACTATTTCGGGATCATTTTGGAATCCTTCCGGAATCATTTCTGTATGGTTTTCGCGATCCATCGTGGATTCCCTCGGAGCCATTTCGGAACTTTTTCTGGAGTTAGTCGGGATAATTTAGGGACCCTTCCTGGATATTTTCTGGATGGTTTTTGAGATCCGCCCGGGAGCCCGTCAGGGTCATTTCGGAACCTTTTCGGGATCATTTCTGTGTGGTTCTCTGGATACGTCTAGAATCGTGTCGCTCTCATTTTGGGTTTTTTTGGCACTATTCGGGGAACTTTTGGAGACCCTTTCGGGGCATTTCTGGATGGTTTTCGGGATCCGTCCGCGATAGCGTTGGCGTCATTTCGTAGCTTTTTCTGGATAATTTCGGGATCATTTGGGATCCTATCAGGTTATCAGCTCATTTAGTTCTTTTTTTTACAAAAATAAAATGCATTAGACAGAAAAAAAATTTTAAACAGATAATAAGCAGGCTAACGCGAATAGCCCATATATTTAAAATTTTCCTTGCGGACGGGGCCGCGGGTAAAGGTTAGTATATTATAAATGGCAAAGTTTGGATGTTTGTCCAGACGTTTGTCTTTGTGACTCAATCACGCAAGAACCGCAGGACCGATTTGGATGAAATTTTGCACACATATAGCCAATAGTCTAGAAGGATCTACTAGCTATATATTTTTCAAAAGGGGCGTGGTCTCCGCCCCCTAGGAACAGTTATATTTAAGTATTATATTTTTTCGTCTTTGCGACTGAATCACGCCAGGATGGCTACACGGATTTTGATGAAATTTGGGACACAGACAGTAGTCTACTAGCGAAATTTTTTTCGAACATGGAAAGAGGGGTGGGGATCCCACGACCCCTTCGAGTAATTATTTTTAATAATTTTTACACATTATAACTTTACGTATACTGGCCTTCACCAATATCACAGACTCAAGGGGTCAAATAAGTCGAGGGCTTACAAAGTAAGCAGTGACACCCTCCGCCCGCCCCCCTTTATCTCCCCTCTGGTGTAAAATCTATAAATTTGTATAACTCAATATAAATTTTCTCCTAAATCAATAGTTTTTGGTATCTGGTACATACAGATCGAGATCTAGACAATTTTGGAGGAACGATCAGTGGTCCTCTCCTCTACTCCCGCCATCCGCCCTCCATCAATTGTTTTTATTAGCACGCTTTTACTAGCTTTAACTGTATGTTTCTATGCATATTTTTATTCGCGCCAATGCGCCTGCTGCCTTATTAACATGGTTTTATAATTAGCTTCACCTTATTTGTAATCCCGTAAGGGTCATATCGAGACCCTTCCGGGATCATTTCTGGATGGTTTTCGGGATCGGTCCGGGATTACGACCGGGTAATTTCGGGACTTTTTCGGGATTATTTCGGGATCATTTTGGGACCTTTCCGGGATCATTTCTGTATAGTTTTCGGGATCCGTCCGGGATCCCGTCGGGGTTATTTTGGGACATTTTCGGGACTATTCCGGAATCATTTCGGGACTATTGCGCGATCATTTGGGGACCCTTCCGGCATCATTTCTGAATGGTTTTCGGGATCCGTCCGGGATCCCGTCGGGGTACTTTCGGGATCATTTGCGTACCTTTGAGAGATAAATTCTTGATGGTTTGCGGGATCATTAGGGGACTTTTTCGGGGTTATTTTGGGCCCTTTAGGCATCATTTCTGGATGGTCCTCGGGATTCGTCCGGCATCCCGTCGGGGTCATTTCGGGACTTTTTCGCGACTAATACGGGATCATTCGGCATCATTTCTGGATGGTTTTCGGGATCCGTCCGGGATCTCGTCGGGGTCATTTGGGGACTTTTTCGGGATCATTTGGGGGCTCTTCCGGCATCATTTCTGGATGGTTTTCGGGATCCGTCCGGGATCTCGTCGGGGCCATTTGGGGACTTTTTCGGGATCATTTGGGGGCTCTTCCGGCCTCATTTCTGGATGGTTTTCGGGATCCGTCCGGGATCTCGTCGGGGTCATTTGGGAACTTTTTCGGGATCATTTGGGGGCTCTGCCGGCATCATTTCTGGATGGTTTTCGGGATCCGTCCGGGATCTCGTCGGGATCATTTGGGGACTTTTTCGGGATCATTTGGGGGCTCTTCCGGCATCATTTCTGGATGGTTTTCGGGATCCGTCCGGGATCTCGTCGGGGTAATATGGGGACTTTTTCGGGATCATTTGGGGCTCTTCCGGCATCATTTCTGGATGGTTTTCGGGATCCGTCCGGGATCTCGTCGGGGTCATTTGGGGACTTTTTCGGGATCATTTTGGGGCTCTTCCGGCATCATTTCTGGATGGTTTTCGGGATCCGTCCGGGATCTCGTCGGGGTCATTTGGGGACTTTTTCGGGATCATTTTGGGGCTCTTCCGGCATCATTTCTGGATGGTTTTCGGGATCCGTCCGGGATCCTGTCGGGGTCATTTCGAAACTTTTTCGCGACTAATACGGGATCATTTGGGAACCCTTTCGGCATCATTCCTGAATGGTTTTCGGGATCCGTCCGGGATACCGTCGGGGTCATTTCGGGACTTTTTCGCGACTAATACGGGATCATTTGGGAACCCTTTCGGCATCATTTCTGGATGGTTTCGGTATCCGTCCGGGATCCCATCAGGGTAATTTCGGGACTATTAGGGGATCATTTGGGGACCTTTCCCGCATCATTTCTGGATATTTTGCGGCATCATTTCTGGATTGTTTTGGGAATCCTTTCGGGATCTCGTCAAGGTCATTTTGGGAATTTTTCGGGATCATTTAAGGATGGCTTTCAGGATTCGTCCGGGTACCCGTCAGTGTAATTTCTGAACTTTTCCGAGACTATTTCGGGATCATTTTGGGACCTACCCAATTTCTGGATGGATTTCGGGATCGGTCCGGTATGCCGTCAGAGTCATTTTGGGACTATTAGGTGATCATTGAGGACCTTTCCGGCATCACTTCTGAATGGTTTTCGGTATCCGTTCAGGATCCCGTCGGAATAATTGCGGGGCTTTTTCGGGATCCTTTTGGGTCCCTTCCGGCATCATTTCTGAATGGTTTTTGGGATTCGTTTGGCATCCCGTCGCGGCCATTTTGGGACTTTTTCTCGACTAATAGGGGATAATTTGCGGGCCCTTTCTGTATCATTTCTGGATAATTGTCGGGATCCGTTCGGGATCCCGTCAGGGTCTTTTCGGAACTATTAGGAGATCATTTGAGGACATTTCAGGCATCATTTCTGGATAGTTTTCGGGATCCTTTCGGGGTCCCATCAGGGTCATTTCGGAACTTTTTCGGCAACATTTAAGATTGGTTTTCAGGATTCATCCGGGATCCCGTCAGAGTAATTTCTGGACTTTTTCGAGACTATTTCGGGATCATTTTGGGACCTTCCCAAGATCATTTCTGGATGGATTTCGGGATCTGTCCGGGATGCCGTCAGAATCATTTTGGGACTATTAGGTGATCATTTGAGGACCTTTCCGGCATCACTTCTACATGGTTTTCGGTATCCGTTCAGGATCCCGTCGGAATAATTGCGGGACTTTTTCGGGATCATTTGGGGTCCCTTCCGGCATCATTTCTGGATGGTTTTTGGGATTCGTCCGGCATCCCGTCGGGGTCATTTCGGGACTTTTTCTCGACTAATATGGGATCATTTGCGGGCCCTTTCGGCATCATTTCTAGATAGTTATCGGGATCCGTTCGGGATCCCGTCAGGGTCTTTTCGGAACTATTAGGAGATCATTTGAGGACATTTCCGGCATCATTTCTGGATAGTTTTCGGGATCCTTTCGGGGTCCCGTCAGGGTCATTTCGGGACTTTTTCGGGATCATTTAAGGATGGCTTTCAGGATTCGTCCGGGATCCGTCAGGGTAATTTCTGGACTTTTCCCAGACTATTTCGGGATAATTTTGGGACCCTACCAAGATCATTTCTGGATGGATTTCGGGATCAGTCCGGGTTCAGTCCGGGATGCCGTCAGGGTCATTTTGGGACTATTAGGTGATCATTTGAAGACCTTTCCGGCATCATTTCTGGATGGTTTTCGGGATCCGTTCTGGGTAATTTCGGGACTTTTTCTCGACTAATACGGGATCATTTGGGGACCCTTTCGGCATCATGTCTGGATGGTTTTCGGGATCAGTCCGGGATCCGGTCGGGGTCATTACGGGACTTTTTCTGGACTAATACGGGATCATTTGGGGACCCTTTCGGCATCATGTCTGGATGGTATTCGGGATCCGTCCGGGATCCCGTCGGCGTTATTTCGGGACTTTTTCGGGATAATTTGGGTTACCTTCCGGCATCATTTCTGGATGGTTTTTGGGATCCGTCCGGGATCCCGTCGGGGTCATTTCGAGACTTCTTCTCGACTAATACGGGATGATTTGGGGACTTTTCGGCATCATTTCTGGATGGTTTTCGGGATCCGTCCGGGATCCCGTCAGAGTCATTTCGGGACTATTAGGTGATCATTTAGGACTTTTCCGGCATCATTTCTGGATGGTTTTCGGTATCCGTTAGGAATCCCGCTGGGGACATTTCGAGACTTTTTCGGTATCATTTGGGTTCCTTTCCTGCAGTATTTCGGGATCCGTTCGGGGTAATTTCGGGACTTTTTCTCGACTAATACGGGATCATTTGGGGACCCTTTCGGCATCATGTCTGGATGGTTTTTGGGATCCGTCCGGGATCCCGTCGAGGTCATTTCGACTTTTTCTCGACTAATACGGGATTCGACTTTTTCTCGACTAATACGGGATGATTTGGGGACTTTTCGGCATCATTTCTGGATGGTTTTCGGGATCCGTCCGGGATCCCGTCAGAGTCATTTCGGGACTATTAGGTGATCATTTAGGACTTTTCCGGCATAATTCCTTGATCGTTTGCCGGATCCAACAGGGTCATTTCGGGACCATGTTGGGATCATTTCTGGATCCGTCCAGGATGCCGTAAGATTCATTTTGAAATTTTTTTTGTTACTTTTTCGGGATAGTTTTGAAACCCTTCCGGGATCACATTTGGATCCGTGCGGGATTCCATCGGGGCCATTTTCGGCCTATTTCGGAATCATTTTGGAACCCTTCCGGAATCATTTCTTTATGGTTTTCGCTATCCGTTGTGGATCCCTCGGGGTCATTTCGGAATTTTTCGGAGCTTTTTCTGGACTATGTCGGGATAATTTAGGAACCCTTCCTGGATGGTTTTTGAGATCCGTCCGGGAGCCCGTCAGGGTAATTTCGGAACTTTTTCGGGACTATTTCGGGATCAATTTGGTACCCTTCAGGCATCATTTCTGTGTGGTTCTCTGGATAAGTCTAGAATCGTGTCGTTGTCATTTCGGGTTTTTTTGGGACTACTTCGGGAACTTTTGGAAACACTTCCGGGGCGTTTCTGGATGGTTTTCGGGATCCGTCCGCGATAGCGTCGGGGTCATTTCGTGGCTTTTTCTTGATAATTTCGTTATCATTTTGGGATCCTATCAGGTTATCAGCTCATAAAGTTCTTTTTTTACTCAATTACAAAAATAAAATGCATTAGACAGAAAAAAAATTTTAAACAGATAACTTTATAAGCAGGCTAACGTGAATAGCCCACATATTTCATTTTCTCCTTGCGGACGGGGCCGCGGGTAAAGGCTATCTATATATCTATATATCTAATATCTAATATATCTAATATATATTATAAATGGGAAAGTTTGGATGTGAAGATGGGATACCTACCGGCATCATTTCTTGATGATTTTTGGGATTCGTCCGGGATCCCGTCGGGGTCATTTCGGGACTTTTTCTCGACTAATACGGGATCATTTGCGGACCCTTTCGGCATCATTTGTGAATTGTTTTCGGAATCCTTTCGGGATCCCGTCAAGGTCATTTTGGGAATTTTTCAGGATCCTTTAAGGATGGCTTTCAGGATTCGTCCGGGAACCCGTCAGTGTAATTTCTGGACTTTTCCGAGACTATTTCGGGATCATTTTGGGACCTACCCAATTTCTGGATGGATTTCGGGATCGGTCCGGTATGCCGTCAGGGTCATTTTGGGACTATTAGGTGATCATTGAGGACCTTTCCGGCATCACTTCTGGATGGTTTTCGGTATCCGTTCAGGATCCCGTCGGAATAATTGCGGGACTTTTTCGGGATCCTTTGGGGTCCCTTCCGGCATCATTTCTGGATGGCTTTTGGGATTCGTCCGGCATCCCGTCGGGGCCATTTTGGGACTTTTTCTCGACTAATACGGGATAATTTGCGGGCCCTTTCTGTATCATTTCTGTATCATTTCCGTTCGGGATCCCGTCAGGGTCTATTCGGAACTATTAGGAGATCATTTGAGGACATTTCGGGCATAATTTCTGGATAGTTTTCGGGATCCTTTCGGGGTCCCATCAGGGTCATTTCGGAACTTTTTCGGCAACATTTAAGATTGGTTTTCAAGATTCATCCGGGATCCCGTCAGGGTAATTTCTGGACTTTTTCGAGACTATTTCGGGATCATTTTGGGACCTTCCCAAGATCATATCTGGATGGATTTCGGGATCTGTCCGGGATGCCGTCAGAATCATTTTGGGACTATTAGGTGATCATTTATTTATTTATTTATTTATTTGTTTATTATTGTCTACCGAATAGTTCTAACAGACTCATTAATTAAAAAGTATAAAGAGACTAGTCTTAAAGCTACTTATCTCTAAACTGAAATTCAAATTTTTAGCATATGAATTGCATATTCGAACGCATCTTGTGAGTGGCTCATTGAAACCATAATTGGTTGCATGAAAAATTACATCGAATAAACGAGTTGTCCTTAAATTAAGACTTGATGAGTGAACATGTATTAAATTAGAAATGAGTTCACAGTTGATTCTAGAATTCATCACATTATACACAAAAATAATAGAAAAATAAGACCTTCTCTCTTCCAAACTTTGTAGACCTAGCAACTTGCGTCTGCCAGTATAGTTTGGAAGCCCATCAGGCCATGACAAAGGACGCAAAGCCATTCTAGTGAACACCCTTTGCACCTTTTCAATTATAGAAGTAAGATTTTGATAGTAAGGGTTCCAAATTATACAGCAATAGTCCAATTGACTACGCACTAAAGATATGTACAGCGCTTTGAGAGTAAGTGGGTCAACAAAATCCACAGTGTTTCTGCGTATAAAACCAATCATAGAAAAAGACTTCGACACCACATGGTCTACATGGTTGGAAAAGGTCAACCTAGAGTCGAAAATAACTCCTAGATCCTTAATAGTATCTTTACGGTACAATTTTTGTCCATTTAGTACATAGTCGCAAGTCACTGTCTTAGACTTTTTAGCAAACGTGATGACGCAACATTTACTAACATTTAGATGGAGATGATTTAATATACACCAATTAGAAAGATTATTTAGATCAGACTGAAGACTAGGACAGTCACTTGTATTTTGAATTTTTAGGAATAATTTAACATCATCGGCAAACATAAGACAATCCGCAGTTGAAAATTGATCAGGAAGGTCATTAATAAATAGTAAAAAGAGGAGAGGCCCAAGATGTGTACCTTGGGGGATACCTGACCAAGCATGTATCTAAGTTTGAGATCTAGCGGATTCCATTTGGACGAAAAGTTTTCGTCCCATAAGAAAACTTGAGAAAAAATCTAGAAGGTTTCCGTTAATGCCGAATGCTTTGAGTTTTTCCAAGAGAATGGAGTGGTCTATCTTGTCGAATGCCTTAGAAAAGTCAGTGTAAACTACATCTAACTGTGCTTGGCTCTCAAAGGCGTTAACTATTTTGTTTGTAATTAAGACCAGATTTGAGCAAGTTGATCTCGAGGGTACAAATCCGTGTTGATGTATAGAGATATATGATTGAACGTGATCGTACAGTTTAGCTTTGACCACGTGATCGAAGATTTTTGCAAAATTACTTTGTTTCACAATGGGTCTATAGTTAAATACGTCATTTCGGTTACCCGATTTGTAGACTGGCAATATTGTGCAAAGCTTCCAAGAGTCTAAAAAGATACCTTTACTTAAGCACTTATTGAATAATTTAGCGATGGGAGTAGATATGATTGAGTTAAGTAGCCTGAAAAGTATTGGAGGAAACCCCTCGTGATCAGCTTTTGAGATGTTTTTTAGAATAGATATTGCGTTCGCAACATCCTGTGGCGAGACGCTAAAGCCATCAACTTGATCCAATGTCAAGGCATTTGGCGTTGCATAGTCACTAGGTGCATGAACTTCATACAATTTTTGAAAAAAATTTGCAAAGAGATTACAAGAATTAACTATGTTGTCGGATTCAGTACCATCGTAGGACAGGGTAGTTGGAAACCCACAACTTTTCCGTTTCGTGTTGATGTATTGCCAAAAACTTTTAGGATTTTGTCTCAAGTTGGATTCAGTTCTAAACATATGTTGCTTGTAGAGAAAATTATTCAAACAATCAAAGTCCTTTCTTAGACGGATGAAGACTGAATGGTCGGCCTCTGAAGCCGTTGTTTTATACTTTTTGTAGGCTTTATTTTTTAAATTTTTGAGGTGACACTATCTGTGATTGAACCAAGAAGGCTTATTGTTGGACCTTAATTTATTTTTAGGCACAAAATTTGAAATCATAAGAGTAAATATCTGGGTTATCTTGCTGTGTAATAACTGTGGATCATCTAGGGAGTCTAGAAATGACCAGTCAACATTATTAAGATAATTATTAATTCCAGTAACATCTGCTTTATTATAGTTATATGGCTTGGTATCATCAACGACGTTCTTATCGAATTCGTAGAATTGAAATTCTATGGTTAGTGCTTTGTGATGAATACTATTATTTAATAATGGTGCAATGCATTCCCCACAAGAAGAATTCAAATCAGCAGAAATAAAAACTAGGTCTAAAAAGCGATTTAAATAATTAACAATAAAATTAATTTGATTTAAGTTATAAGATAATATATTGCTCACAAACACTATATCGATATCTGATCTCAAATTGGATGGTGAGGTTAAATTATCAGTGGATATCCATTCAATATTACCTAAATTAAAGTCACCAAGGTAAATAAGTTCATCGAATTGAGTTAAATTATTGTATACCAAGATTAGGTTGGCTAAATGATTTTCATAAACATCAATAGTACTATTGGGAGGAATATAAGACAATAAAATGAAAATACATTTTGATTTAGAAAATTTAACTTTAACACAGATCTGTTCAATCTTATTGCCATATGAGTTAAGATCCACAGCACTACTGCACAAGTCATTTCTAATAGCAATCAGCACTCCACCGCCACGCTCAAGCTCTGAACTTTCAGGACAACGATCCAAGCGATAAACATTGTAGTAATCATCAAAACATTCACAGGATGAGATATGTTGATTTAACCACGTTTCACATATCACAACAATATCATAATCATGAGAACATACGTTACGCCGAAATTGCGTTGATTTTGTTCGCATGCCGCTGACGTTGTGATAATACATTTGATGTCATGTTAGTTGAAGAAGTAGACGCATTGTGGTTGTCATTGTTCTTGGACACTTGGTTTGGCGGGTCGAAAAACCCGAAATGGTTGGACCCTTACATTGTTAGGCCACAACTTAGCATTAAACAATGATTCATACTGAGATTCATAAATACCCAGTTTAAAGCTTATTCTGTTGGGAGAAGCCTTTTCGGTATTTTTGCTACTATCACTATCGGCGATTTTTTTTACTAATTTAAAGCACCGCAAAGAATTCTTATCCAGATTTGTTTGTTTACAAACATAATCCAGTATGCTGTCAGCGGTAACAGTTGGTTTGAAAGACGACAAGTGAATCCATTTAAATCGAACAGCAACATCCAACTCATTGTTTATGTTCGAACCGATAATAACAGTGTGTTTGTTTTTATTGTTTTTATTTTTCGCATTTTTCTTCTTCGCGTTGTTCTTATTAGCAGCTGGTTCAGGTATATATTCAGCTTGCTTGGTAGGAAAAGTTGCGCTCGCAGTAGCAGCGTTAGTTTTAACTACATTTGCATAAGAAACACTCGCAACATCCTCGGCAGCGGCTTGAGGTAGAACATCCGAAGAATTTACTGCGCTCGAGTTCTGTTTGTTGTTATCAGTTGTTACGTTGGAAGGCAAAGGCGAAGAAATTTGCTCACTTGTTTGTTTAGCAGCAAGTTCAGTCATCTTTGCTTGTGATCGTGTCGTGATACTTCTGCTATTAACACCAGTATTGTTGGTAGGCATATTATACATATATTTGAGGACCTTTCCGGCATCACTTCTGCATGGTTTTCGGTATCCGTTCAGGATCCCGTCGGAATAATTGCGGGACTTTTTCGGGATCATTTGGGGTCCCTTCCGGCATCATTTCTGGATGGTTTTTGGGATTCGTCCGGCATCCCGTCGGGGTCATTTCGGGACTTTTTCTCGACTAATATGGGATCATTTGCAGCCCTTTCGGCATCATTTCTAGATAGTTATCGGGATCCGTTCGGGATCCCGTCAGGGTCTTTTCGGAACTATTAGGAGATCATTTGAGGACATTTCCGGCATCATTTCTGGATAGTTTTCGGGATCCTTTCGGGGTCCCGTCAGGGTCATTTCGGGACTTTTTCGGGATCATTTAAAGATGGCTTTCAGGATTCGTCCGGGAACCCGTCAGGGTAATTTCTGGACTTTTCCGACACTATTTCGGAATCATTTTGGGACCTTCCCAAGATCATTTCTGGATGGATTTCGGGATCAGTCCGGGATCAGTCCGGGATGCCGTCAGGCTCATTTTGGGACTATTAGGTGATCATTTGAGGACCTTTCCGGCATCATTTCTGGATGGTTTTCGGGATCCGTTCGGTATCATTTCGGGACTATTAGGGGATCATTTGAAGACCTTTCCGGCATCATTTCTGTATAGTTTCCGGAATCCGTCGGGGATCTCGACGGGGTCATTTTGGCATCATTTCTGCATAGTTTCCGGGGTTCGTCCGGAATACCGTCGGGGTCATTTCGGGACTTTTTCTCGACGAATAGGGATAATTTGGGGACCCTTTCGGCATCATTTCTGGATGGATTTCGGTCTCCGTCCGGGATCCCGTCGGGGTAATTTCGGGACTTTTTCTCGAATAATACGGGATAATTTAGGAACCATTTCGGCATCATTTCTGGGTGATTTTCGGAATCCGTCAGGGATCCCGTGAGGGTCATATCGGGACTATTAGGGGATCATTTGAGGACCTTTCCGGCATCCTCTCTGGATGGTTTTTGGTATCCGTCCGGGATCCCGTCGGGGTAATTTCGCGACTTTTTCTGGATCATTTGGGGTCCCTTCCGGCATCATTTCTGGATGGTTTTCGAGATTCGTCCGGGATCCGCCGAGGTCATTTTAGGACTTTTTCCGGATCATTTGGGGTACCTTCCGGCATCATTTCTAGATGGTTTTCGGGATCCCGTCGTGGTCATTTTGGGACTTTTTCGGGATCATTTGGGGTATTTTTCGGCATTATTTCTACATGGTTTTCGGGATGCGTTCGGGATCCCAGCAGGGTAATTTCGGGACCATTAGGGAATCATTTTGGGACCTCTCCGGCATCGTTTTTGGATAGTTTTCGCGATCCGTTCGGGATCCCGTAGGGGTCATTTCGGGACTATTTCGGGATCATTTTGGGGTACCTTCCGGCATCATCTCTAGATAGTTTTCTGAATCCCGTCGTGGTCACTTCGGGACTTTTTATCGACTGATACGGGCTCAAATGGGGACCCTTTCGGAATCATTTCGGCATAGTCTGCGGGATCCGTGAGGAATCCCGTCGGGGCCATTTTAGGACTTTTTCGGGATCATTTGGGGTACCTTCCGGCATCATTTCTAGATGGTTTTCGGTATCCGTCCGGGATCCCATCGGGGTCATTTCGGGACTTTTTCGGGATCATTTGGGGTCCCTTCCGGCATAATTTCTGGATGGTTTTCGGGATTCGTCCGGGACCCGTCGGGGTCATTTTAGGACTTTTTCGGGATCATTTGGGATACCTTCCGGCATCATTTCTGGATGGTTTTCGGGATCCGTCCGGGATCCGGACGGGGTCATTTCGGGACTATTTCGGGATCATTTCTGGATGGTTTTCGGTATCCGTCCGGGATCTCGTCGGAGTCATTTGGGGATCCGTCCGGGATCTCGTCATGGTCATTTCGGGACCATTAGGGGATCATTTGAGGACCTTTCCGACATCATTTCTGGATAGTTTTCGGGATCCGTCAGGAATCCCGTCGGGGCCACTCCTGTACTTTTTCGGGACTAATACGGGATGATTTGGCGAGCCTTTCGGTATCATTTCTGGATGGTTTTCGGGATCTGTACGGGAACCCATAAGGGTAATTTCGAGACTTTTTCGGGACTATTTCTGAATCATTTTGGGACCCCTCCTGGTTAATTTCTGGATGATTTTCGAAATCTGTCTTGGAATTTTGGTATCATCTTGGGTTCCTTCCGGGATCATTTTAGGTGTCTTCGCAACCGGTACTTCAGCACACATGCCTTTTTAAATTAAGAGCTTTTATGGCCGTAGATTTGCTGCTAATTATTCGTAATTAAAATTGGGTATGTTTTATCTTCAATCTAACACAGCTTTTTCGTTCTATAGTCGTGTAAAGAACTGTTATAACTATAATTACACCTTTCGTAATATTTTAACCAACTAAATACCCGATAAAGCAACACTATTTTCGTCTAAAAAATTCTCTTTGGTTTTAGCTAATTGTAGTTTCACTCCTTTGTTCTATGAGTAGTAATTCTTTCACCCCTTTCATATCAGTTAATTTAATTTAAAAACAAAATGTATTTTTTTAATTCGAAAAAACTGTATTGTACTATTCATGAAAGCGTGCCTTTCAGCTTATCTTCTCATTTAGCTCTTTTTTTTTTTACTAAATTACAAAAATAAAATACATTAGACACAAATAATTTTTAAACAGATAACTTGATAAGCACGCTAACGTGAACAGCACATATATTTTATTTTTTCCTTGCGGTCGGGGCCGCGGGTAAAGGCTAGTATATTATAAATGGCAAAGTTTCGATGTGAAGATGTTTGGATGTTTGTCCAGACGTTTGTCTTTGTGACTCAATCACGCAAGAACGGCTGGACCGATTTGGATGAAATTTTGCACACATATAGCCAATAGTCTAGGAGGATCTACTAGCTATATATTTTTCAAAAGGGGGGAGGTCGCCGCCCCTAGGAACAGTTATAATTTAATTATTATATTTTTTAGTATTTGCGACTGAATCACGCCAGAACGGCTACACGGATTTTGATGAAATTTGGGACACAGACAGTAGTCTACTAGCGAAATTTTTTTCGAATATGGAAAGAGGGGTGGGGGTCCCACGACCCCTTCGACCAATTACTTTTTAATAATTTTTACACACTATAACTTTACGTATACTGGCCTTCACCAATATCACAGACTCAAGGGGTCAAATAAGTCGAGGGCTTACAAAGTAAGCAGTGACACCCTCCGTCCCCCCCCCCCCCCCCCCTTTATCACCTTCTGGTGTAAAATCTATAAATTGTTATAACTCAATATAAATTTTCTCCTAAATCAATAGTTTTTGGTATCTGGCACATACAGATCGAGATCTAGACAATTTTGGAAAAACGAGCAGCGGTCCTTCTCATCCCGCCATCCCCCTCCTTCAGTTGTTTTTATTAGCTCGCTTTTATTAGCTTTAACTGTATGTTTTTTTGTAACTCTTCATTCGCTCCAACGCGCCTGTTGCCTTATTAACATGGATTTATAATTATCTTCACCCTATTTGTAATCCCGTTTGGGTCATATCGAGACCCTTCAGGGATCATTTCTGGATGGTTTTCGGGATCCCTTCGATATCCCAGCAGGGTAATTTCGGGACTATTAGGGGATCATTTGGAGACCTTTCCGGCATCATTTCTGGATAGTTTTCGTTATCCGTTCGGGATCCCGTCGGGGTCATTTCGGGATCATTTGGTGTACCCTCCGGCATCATCTCTAGATAGTTTTCGGGGATCCCATGGGGGTCACTTCCGGGCTTTTTCTCTACTGATACGGGCTCATTTGAGGACCCTTTCGGCAACATTTCTGTATAGTTTTCGGGAACCGTCCGGGATCCCGTCAGGGTCATTTCGACCCTATTAGGGGATCATTTGGGGACCTTTCCGGCATCATTTCTGGATAGTTTTCGGGATCCGTCCAGGATCCCGTCGTGATCATTTCGGGACTTTTTCGGGATCATTTGGGGTATTTACCGACATCATTTCTGTATGGTTTTCGGGATCCAGTCGAGGTCATTTCGTGACTTTTTCGGTATCATTTGGTGTCCCTTCCGGCATAATTTCTGGATGGTTTTCGGGATCCGTCAGGAATTCCGTCGGGGCCATTCCTGGACTTTTTCGGGACTAATACGGGATAATTTGAGGAGCCTTTCGGTATCACTTCTGGATGGTTTTCGGGATCCGTTTGGGAACCCGTCGGTGCATTTCGGGACTTTTTCGGGACTAATACGGGATCGTTTAGCTACCCTTCCGGAATCATTTCTGGATGGATTTCGGGATCTGTACGGGAACACATCAGGGTAATTTCGGGACTTTTTCGGGACTATTTCGGGATCATTTGGGGACCCTTTAGGGGTCATTTCGTGACTTTTTTTGTATTTTTACGGGATCATACGGGGACCCTCTCGACATCGTTTCTGGATGGGTTTCGGGATCCTTCCGGGATCCCATCAGGGTTATTTTGCGACTTTTCGGGAATATTTCGGGATCATTTCGGGATAATTTCTAGATGGGGTTCGGGATCCGTCCGGGATCCCGTCGAAGTTTTTTCGGGATTTTTTCTGAACTATTTTGGGATAATTTGCAGCCCTTTACAGATCAATTCTGGGTGGTTTTCGGGATCCGTCCGGGATCCCGTCAGTGTCATTTCGGGACTTTTTCGGGACTATTTCGGAATAATTTTGGGAACCCTCCTTGATAATTTCTGCATGATTTTCGGGATCTGTCCGGGATCCCGTCGGAGTTATTTCGGGACTTTTTCCGGACTATTTCGGGATCATTTGCGGCCCCTTTAGAGATCAATTCTGGATGGTTTTCGGGATCCGTCCGGGATCCCGTCAGTGTCATTTCGGGACTATTTCGGAATCATTTTGGGACCCCTCCTTGATAATTTCTGCATGATTTTCGGGATCTGTCCGGGATCCCGTCGGAGTTATTTCGGGACTTTTTCCGGACTATTTCGGGATCATTTTGGGACCCTTCCGGGATCATTTCTGTATAGTTTACGGGATCCGTCCGGGATCCCGTCGGGGTTATTTTGGAACATTTTCGGGACTATTCCGGAATCATTTCGGGACTATTACGCGATCATTTGGGGACCCTTCCGGCATCATTTCTGGATGGTTTTCGGGATCCGTGCGGGATCTCGTCGGGGTTATATGGGGACTTTTTCGGGATCATTTGAGGGCTCTTCCGGCATCATTTCTGGATGGTTTTCGGGATCCGTCCAGGATATCGTCGGGGTCATTTGGGGACTTTTTCGGGATCATTTGGGGGCTCTTCCGGCATCATTTCTGGATGGTTTTCGGGATCCGTCCGGGATCTCGTCGGGGTCATTTGGGGACTTTTTCGGGATCATTTTGGGGCTCATCCGGCATCATTTCTGGATGGTTTTCGGGATCCGTCCGGGATCCCGTCGGGGTCATTTCGGGACTTTTTCGCGACTAATACGGGATCATTTGGGATCCCTTTCGGCATCATTTCTGGATGGTTTTCGGGATCCGTCCGGGATCCCGTCGGGGTCATTTCGGGACTTTTTCGCGACTAATACGGGATCATTTGGGAACCCTTTCGGCATCATTTCTGGATGGTTTTCGGGATCCGTCCGGGATCCCATTAGGGTAATTTCGGGACTATTAGGGGATCATTTGGGAAACTTTCCGGCATCATTTCTGGATAATTTTCGGGATCCGTCCGGGATTCCGACGAGGTCATTTCGGGACTATTTCGGGATCATTTGGGATACCTACCGGCATCATTTCTGGATGGTTTTTGGGATTCGTCCGGGATCCCGTCGTGGTCATTTCGGGACTTTTTCGCGACTAATACGGGATCATTTGGGAACCATTTCGGCATCATTTCTGGATGGTTTTCGGGATCCGTCCGGGATCCCATTAGGGTAATTTCGGGACTATTAGGGGATCATTTGGGAAACTTTCCGGCATCATTTCTGGATAATTTTCGGGATCCGTCCGGGATGCCGACGAGGTCATTTCGGGACTATTTCGGGATCATTTGGGATACCTACCGGCATCATTTCTGGATGGTTTTTGGGATTCGTCCGGGATCCCGTCGTGGTCCTTTCGGGACTTTTTTTCGACTAATACGGGATCATTTCTGGATAGTTGTCGGGATCCCGTCACGGTCATTTCGGGATTATTAGGGGATCATTTAAGGACCTTTCCGGCATCATTTCTGTATTGTTTTTGGAATCCTTTCGGGATCCCGTCAGGGTCATTTTGGGACTTTTTTGGGGCTAATACGGGATCATTTGGGGATCCTCTAGGGGTCGTTTCGTGACTTTTTCTGTTTTATTTCGGGATCATTTGGGGACCCTTCCGGCATAATTTCTTGATGGTTTGCCGGATCCATCAGGGTCATTTCGGGACCATTTTGGGATCATTTGGGGACCCTTCCGAGATCATTTCTGGATCCGTCCGGGATGCCGTAGGAGCCATTTCGGGATTTTTTGTTACTTTTCCGGGATAGTTTTTGGACCCTTCCGGGATCATTTCTGGATCTGTGCGGGATCCCATCTGGGTCATTTCCGGAATATTTCGGGATCATTTTGGGATCCTTCCGGAATCATTTCTGTATGGTTTTCGCGATCCGTCGTTGATTCCCTCGGAGCCATTTCGGAACCTTTTCTGGAGTATGTCGGGGTCATTTGGGGACTTTTTCGGGACCATTTGGGGCTCTTCCCGCATCATTTCTGGATGGTTTTCGGGATCCGTGCGGGATCTCGTCGTGGTCATTTGGGGACTTTTTCGGGATCATTTGGCGGCTCTTCCGGCATCATTTCTGGATGGTTTTGGGATCCGTCCGGGATATCGTCGTGGTCATTTGGGGACTTTTTCGGGATCATTTGGGGGCTCTTCCGGCATCATTTCTGGATGGTTTTCGGGATCCGTCCGGGATCCCATCAGGGTAATTTCGGGACTATTAGGGGATCATTTGTGGACCTTTCCGGCATCATTTCTGGATAATTTTCGGTATCCGTCCGGGGGGGGGGGGGGTTTGGGGATTATTTCGGGATCATTTGGGATACCTACCGGCATCATTTCTGAATGGTTTTTGGGATTCGTCCGGGATCCCGTCTGGGTCATTTCGGGACTTTTTCTCGACTAATACGGGATCATTTGCGGACCCTTTCGGTATAATTTCTGGATAGTTGTCGGGATCCGTTCGGGATCCCGTCACGGTCATTTCGGAACTATTAGGGGATCATTTGAGGACCTTTCCGGCATCATTTCTGGATAGTTTTTGGAATCCTTTCGGGATCCCGTCAGGGTCATTTCGGGGCTTTTTCGGGATCATTTAAGGATGGCTTTCAGGATTCGTCCGGGAACCCGTCAGGGTAATTTCTGGACTTTTCCGAGACTATTTCGGGATCATTTTGGGACCTTCCCAAGATCATTTCTGGATGGATTTCGGGATTTGTCCGGGATGCCCTCAGGGTCATTTTGGGACTATTAGGTGAGCATTTGAGGACCGTTCCGGCATCACTTCTGGATGGTTTTCGGTATCCGTTCAGATTCCCGTCGGAATAGTTGCGGGACTTTTTCAGGATCATTGGGGTCCCTTCCAAAATCATTTCTGGATGGTTTTTGGGATTCGTCCGGCATCCCGTCGGGGTCATTTCGGGACTTTTTCTCAACTAATACGGGATCATTTTCGGGCCCTTTCGGTATAATTTCTGGATAGTTTTTGGGATCCATTCGGGATCCCGTCAGGGTCTTTTCGGAACTATTGGGAGATCATTTGAGGACCTTTCCGGCATCATTTCTGGTTAGTTTTCGGGATCCTTTCCGGGTCCCATCAGGGTCATTTCGGGACTTTTTCGGCATCATTTAAGATTGGTTTTCAGGATTCGTCCGGTATCCGTCAGGGTAATTTCTGGACTTTTCCCAGACTATTTCGGGATAATTTTGGGACCCTCCCAAGATCATTTCTGGATGGATTTCGGGATCTGTCCGGGATGCCGTCAGGGTCATTTTGGGACTATTAGGTGATCATTTGAGGACCTTTTCGGCATCACTTCTGGATGGTTTTCGGTATCCGCTCAGGATCCCGTCGGAATTATTGCGGGACTTTTTCGGGATCGTTTGGTGTCAGTTCCGGCATCATTTCTGGCTGGTTTTTGGGATTCGTCCGGCATCCCGTCGGGTTCATTTCGGGACTTTTTCTCGACTAATACGGGATCATTTGCGGGCCCTTTCGGCATCATTTCTAGATAGTTGTCGGGATCCGTTCGGGATCCCGTCATGGTCTTTTCGGAACTATTAGGTGATCATTTGAGGACATTTCCGGCATCATTTCTGGATAGTTTTCGGGATCCTTTCGGGGTCCAGTCAGGGTCATTTCGGGACTTTTTCGGGATCATTTAGAGATGGCTTTCAGGATTCGTCCGGGAACCCGTCAGGGTAATTTCTGAACTTTTCCGAGACTATTTCGGGATAATTTTGGGACCTTCCCAAGATCATTTCTGGATGGATTTTGGGATCAGTCCGGGATGCCGTCAGGGTCATTTTGGTATTAGGTGATCATTTGAGGACCTTTCCGGCATCACTTCTGGATGGTTATCGGTATCCGATCAGGATCCCCTCGGAATCATTGCGGGACTTTTTCGGGATCATTTGGGGTCCCTCCCAAGATCATTTCTGGATGGATTTCGGGATCTGTCCGGGATCCCGTCAGGGTCATTTAGGGGTGCGTTCGAGATCCCGTCAGGGTCATTTCGGGACTTCTTCGGGAATATATCGGGATCATTTCTGGATGGTTTATGGGATCCATCCATGACCCCTTAAGGGTAATTTCGGGAATATTAGGTGATCATTTGAGGACCTTTCCGGCATCACTTCTGGATCATTTTCGGTATCCGTTCGGGATCCCGTCGGAATCAATGCGGGACTTTTACGGAATCATTTGGGATTCCTTCCGGCGTCATTTCTGGATGGTTTTCGGGATTTGTCCGGGATCCCGTCGGGGTTATTTCGGGACCTTTTCGGGGCTAATACGGGATCATTTGGGGATCCTCTAGGGGTCGTTTCGTGACTTTTTCTGTATTATTTCGGGATCATTTTGGGACCCTTTCGGCATAATTTCTTGATGGTTTGCGGGATCCATCAGGGTCATTTCGGGACCATTTTGGGATCATTTCGGCACCCTTCCGGGATCATTTCTGGATCTGTGCGGGATCCCATCTGGGTCAATTCCGGACTATTTCGGGATCATTTTGGAATCCTTCCGGAATCATTTCTGTATGGTTTTCGCGATCCATCGTGGATCCCCTCGGAGCCATTTCGGAACTTTTTCTGGAGTTAGTCGGGATAATTTAGGGACCCTTCCTGGATATTTTCTGGATGGTTTCTGAGATCCGTCCGGGAGCCCGTCAGGGTAATTTCGGAACTTTTTAGGGGTCAATTTGGTACCCTTCAGGCATCATTTCTGTGTGGTTATCTGGATAAGTCCAGAATCGTGTCGTTGTCATTTCGGGTTTTTTTGGGACTACTTCGGGAACTTTTGGAAACACTTCCGGGGCGTTTCTGGATGGTTTTCGGGATCCGTCCGCGATAGCGTCAGGTTCATTTCGTGGCTTTTTCTGGATAATTTCGTTATCATTTTGGGATCCTATCAGGTTATCAGCTCATAAAGTTCTTTTTTTTACTCAATTACAAAAATAAAATGCATTAGACAGAAAAAAAATTTTAAACAGATAACTTTATAAGCAGGCTAACGTGAATAGCCCACATATTTCATTTTCTCTTTGCGGACGGGGCCGCGGGTAAAGGCTAGTATATTATAAATGGCAAAGTTTGGATGTTTGGATGTTTAGATGTTTGGATGTTTGGATGTTTGGATGTTTGGATGTTTGGATGTTTGTCCAGACGTTTGTCTTTGTGACTCAATCACGCAAGAACGGCTGAACGGATTTATATGAAATTTGGTATGCATATAGCCAATGGTCTAGAAGGATCTACTAGCTCTATATTTTTCAAAAGGGGCGTGGTCTCCGCCCCCTAGGAACAGTTATAATTTAATTATTATATTTTTTTGTCTTTGCGACTGAATCACGCCAGAACGGCTTCACGGATTTTGATGCAATTTGGGACAGAGATAATAGGCTACTGGCGAAATTTTTTTCGAACATGGAAAGGGGGAAGGGGGTCCCACGACCCCTTCGAATAATTACTTTTTAACAATTTTTACACATTATAACTTTACGTATACTGACTTTCACCAATATTACAAACTCAATGGGAGAAATAAGTCGAGGGCTTACAAAGTGAGCAGTGATACACCCCCCCCCCCCTCCTTACCCTTCTCGTGCAAAATCTATAAATTGTTATAACTCAATGTAAATTTTGTCCTAAAATCAATAATTTTTGGTATCTGGCTCACACAGATCGAGATCTAAACAATTTTGGAAAAACGATCAGTGGTACTCTCCTACTCCCGCCATCCGCCCTCCTTTAATTGTTTTTATTAGCACGCTTTTATTAGCTTTACCTGTATGTTTCTTTGTAACTCTTCATTCGCTCCAACGCGCCTGTTGCCTTATTAACATGGTTTTATAATTATCTTCACCCTATTTGTAATCCCGTTTGGGTCATATCGAGACCCTTCAGGGATCATTTCTGGATGGTTTTCGGTATCCGTCCGCGATCCCGCCGGGGTCATTTCTGGACTTTTTCGGGACTATTCCGGGATTATTTTGGGACCCTTCCGGGATCATTTGTGTATAGTTTTCGGGATCCGTCCGGGATTCCGTCGGGATTATTTTGGGACATTTTCGGGACTATTCCGGGATCATTTCGGGACTATTTCGCGATCATTTGGGGACCCTTCCGGCATCATTTCTGGACGGTTTTCGGGATCCGTCCGGGATCCCGTCGGGGTCATTTCGGAACTTTTTCTCGACTAAGACGGGATCATTTGGGGAGCCTTTCGGCATCATTTCTGGATGGTTTTCGGGATCCGTCCGGGTCCCGTCGGGGTCATTTCTGGACTTTTTCTCGACTGATACGGGATCATTTGAGGACCCTTTCGGCATCATTTCTGGATGGTTTTCGGGTTCCGTCCGGATCCCGTCAGAGTCATTTCGGGGCCCTTTCTCGACTAATACGGGATCATTTGGGGACCCTTTCGGCATCATTTCTCAATGGTTTTCGGGATCCCGGACGGATCCCGTCGGGGTCATTTCGGGACTTTTTCTCGACTAATACGGGATAATTTGGGGACCTTTTCGGCATCATTTCTGTGTGGTTTTCGGGATCCGTTCGGGATCCCTTCAGGGTCATTTTGGGACTTTTTCTCGACTAATACGGGTTCCTTTCTAGATGGTTTTCGGGATCCATCAGGGATCCCGTCGGGGTCATTTCTGGACTTTTTCTCGACTAATACGGGATCATTTGGGGTAGCTTCCGGCATCATTGCTAGATGGTTTTAGGGATCCGTCTGGGATCCCGTCTTGGTCATTTCGGGACTTTTTCTCGACTTATACGGGATCATTTGGGGACCCTTTCGGCATCATTTCTCGATGGTTTTCGAGATCCGTCCGGAACCCGTCGGGGTCATTTCGGGACTTTTTCTCGACTAATACGGGATCATTTGGGGACGCTTTCGGCATCATTTCTGGATGGTTTTCGGGATCCGTCCGGGATCCCGTCGGGGTCATTTCGGGACTATTTCGGGATCATTTGGGGTACCTTCCGGCATCATTTCTAGATGGTTTTTGGGATCCGTCCGGGATCCCGTCGGGGTCATTTCGGGACTTTTTCGGGACTAATACGGGCTAATTAGGGGAGCCTTTCGGCATCATTTCTGGATGGTTTTCGGGATCCGTACGGGATCCTGCCAGGGTCATTTCGGGACTATTTCAGGATCATTTGGGGTACCTTCCGGCATCATTTCTATATGATTTTGAGGATCCGTCCGGGATCCCGTCGGGGTTATTTCGGGACTTTTTATCGACTGGTATCGGATCATTAGGGGACCCTTTCGGCATAATTTCTGGATGGTTTTCGGGATCCGTCCGGGATGCCTTCCGAGTCATTTCGGAACTTTTTTGGGACTATTTGGGGATCATTTGGGGTATTTTCCGGCATCTTTTCTGTATGGTATTCGGGATCATTTGGGGTCCCTTCCGGCATAATTTCTGGATGGTTTTCGGTCATTTCGGAACTATTAGGGGATCATTTGAGGACATTCCGGCATCATTTCTGGATAGTTTTTGGGATCCGTGAGGGATCCCGTCGGGGTAATTTCTGGACTTTTCAGATATTGTTTCGGGATTATTTTGGGTTTCCAAGATCATTTCTGGATGGATTTCGAGATCTGTCCGGGATCCCGTCAGGGTCATTTCGGGACTATTAGGGGATCATTTGAGGACCTTTCCGGCATCATTTCTGGATAGTTTTCGGAATCCGTCTGGGATCCCGTCGGGGTTATTTCAGAACTTTTTCGGGACAAATACGGGATCATTTTGGGACCCTTCCTGAATCATTTCTGTATGGTTTTCGCGATCCGTCCTGGATCCCCTAAGGACCCTTTCTGGATATTTTCTGGATGGTTTTTGAGAACCGTCCGGGAGCCCGTCAGGGTCTTTTCGGAACTTTTTCGGGACTATTTCGGGATCATTTTGGTACCCTTCAGGCATCATTTCTTTGTGGTTCTCTGGATAAGTCTAGAATCGCGTCGTTGTCATTTCGGGTTTTTTGGGACTATTCCGGGAACTTTGGGAGACCCTTCCGTGGCATTTCTAAATGGTTTTCGGGATCTGTCCGCGATAGCGTCGGGGTCATTTCGTGGATTTTTCTGGATAACTTCGGGATCATTTGGGGATCCTGTCAGGTTCTCAGCTCATTTAGTTCTTTTTTTACTCAATTAAGAAAATAAAATGTATTGGACAGAAACATCTTTTTAAACAGATAACTTGATAAGCAGGCTAACGTGAATATCCCATATATTTAATTTTCTCCTTGCGGACGGGGCCGCGGGTAAAGGCTAGTGTATTATAAATGGCAAAGTTTGGATGTGAAGATGTTTGGATGTTTGGATGTTTGTCCAGACGTTTGTCTTTGTGACTCAATAACGCAAGAACGGCTGGACCGATTTGGATGAAATTTTGCACACATATAGCCAATAGTCTAGAAGGATCTACTAGCTATATATTTTTCAAAAGGGGCGTGGTCCCCGCCCCCTAGGAACAGTTATAATTTAATTATTATATTTTTTCGTCTTTGCGACTGAATCACGCCAGAATGGCTACACGGATTTTGATGAAATTTGGGACACAGACAGTAGTCTACTAGCGACATTTTTTTCGAACATGGAAAGAGGGGTGGGGGTCCCACGACCCCTTCGAGAAATTACTTTTCATAATTTTTACACATTATAACTTTACGTATACTGGCCTTCACCAATATCACAGACTCAAGGGGTTAAATAAGTCGAGGGCTTACAAAGTAAGCAGTGACACCCTCCGCCCGCCCCCCTTTATCTCCCCCTCTGGTGTAAAATCCATAAATTGTTATAACTCAATCTAAATTTTCTACTAAATCAATAGTTTTTGGTATCTGGTACATACAGAACGAGATCTAGACAATTTTGGAGGAACGATCAGTGGTCCTATCCTCTGCTCCCGCCATCCGCCCTCCATCAATTGTTTTTATTAGCACGCTTTTATTAGCTTTACCTGTATGTTTCTATCTAACTTTTTATTCGCTCCAATGCGCCTGCTGCCTTATTAACGTGGTTTTATAATTAGCTTCACCTTATTTGTAATCCCGTAAGGGTCATATCGAGACCCTTCCGGGATCATTTCTGGATGGTTTTCGAGATCGGTCCGGGATTACGCCGGGGTAATTTCGGGACTATTTCGGGATCATTTTGGGACCCTTCCGGGATCATTTCTGTATAGTTTACGGGATCCGTCCGGGATCCCGTCGGGGTTATTTTGGAACATTTTCGGGACTATTCCGGAATCATTTCGGGACTATTTCGTGATCATTTGGGGACCCTTCCGGCATCATTTCTGGATGGTTTTCGGGATCCGTGCGGGATGTCGTCGGGGTCATATGGGGAATTTTTCGGGATCATTTGGGGGCTCTTCCGGCATCATTTCTGGATGGTTTTCGGGATCCGTCCGGGATATCGTCGGGGTCATTTGGAGACTTTTTCGGGATCATTTGGGGGCTCTTCCGGCATCATTTCTGGATGGTTTTCGGGATCCGTCCGGGATCTCGTCGGGGTCATTTGGGGACTTTTTCGGGACCATTTTGTGGCTCATCCGGCATCATTTCTGAATGGTTTTCTGGATCCGTCCGGGATCCCGTCGGGGTCATTTCGGTACTTTTTCGCGACTAATACGGGATCATTTGGGACTTTTCCCAGACTATTTCGGGATAATTTTGGGACCCTCCCAAGATCATTTCTGGATGGATTTCGGGATCTGTCCGGGATGCCGTCAGGGTCATTTTGGGACTATTAGGTGATCCTTTGAGGACCTTTCCGGCATCATTTCTGGATAGTTTTCGGGATCCTTTCGGGGTCCAGTCAGGGTCATTTCGGGACTTTTTCGGGATCATTTAGAGATGGCTTTCAGGATTCGTCCGGGAACCCGTGAGGGTAATTTCTGAACTTTTCCGAGACTATTTCAGGATAAATTTGGGACCTTCCCAAGATCATTTCTGGATGGATTTTGGGATCAGTCCGGGATGCCGTCAGGGTCATTTTGGTATTAGGTGATCATTTGAGGACCTTTCCGGCATCACTTCTGGATGGTTTTCGGTATCCGATCAGGATCCCCTCGGAATCATTGCGGGACTTTTTCGGGATCATTTGGGGTCCCTCCCAAGATCATTTCTGGATGGATTTCGGTATTTGTCCGCGATCCCGTCAGGGTCATTTAGGGGTGCGTTCGAGATCCCGTCAGGGTCATTTCGGGACTTCTTCGGGACTATATCGGGATCATTTCTGGATGGTTTATGGGATCCGTCCATGACCCCTTAAGGGTCATTTCGGGACTATTAGGTGATCATTTGAGGACCTTTCCGGCATCACTTCTGGATGATTTTCGGGATAAGTCCGGGATCCCGTTGGGGTCATTTCGGGACTATTTCGAGATCATTTGGTGTACCTTTCGGCTTCATTTCTGGATGGTTTTCGGGATCCGTAAGGGACCCCGTCGGGGTCATTTCGGGATATTTTCGGGATCATTTGGGTTCCCTTTCGACATCATTTCTGGATGGTTTTCGAAATTCGTCCGGGATCCCGTCGGAGTCATTTCAGGACTTTTTCGCCACTAATACGGGATCATTTGGGGACCCTTTCGCCTTCATTTCTGGATGGTTTTCGGGATCCGGCCGGGATCCCGTCAGGGTAATTTCGGGACTTCTTCGGGACTATTTCGGGATCATTTCTGGATGGTTTTCGGGATCCGTCCGGAATTCCGTCGGGGTTATTTCACGACTTTTTCGGAATCATTTTGGGTACCTTCCTTCATCATTTCTAGACAGTTTTGGGGATCCGTCCGGGATCCCGTCGGGGTCATTTAGGGGCTTTTTCGGGGACAATACGGGATCATTTTTGGACCCTTCCGGCATCACTTCTGGATGGATTTCGGGATCTGTACGGGAACCCATCAGGGTAATTTCGGGACTTTTTCGGGACTATTTCGGGATCATTTGGGGACCATTTAGGGGTCATTCCATGACTTTATCTGTATTATTTCGGGATCATTTGCGGACCCTGCCGGCATCAATTCTTGATCGTTTGCCGGATCCATGAGGGTCATTTCGGGACCATGTTGGGATCATTTCTGGATCCGTCCAGGATGCCGTAAGATTCATTTTGAGATTTTTTTATTAATTTTTCGGGATAGTTTTGAAACCCTTCTGGGATCACATTTTGATCCGTGCGGGATTCCATCGGGGTCATTTTCGGCCTATTTCGAAATCATTTTGGGACCCTTCCGGAATCATTTCTTTATGGTTTTCGCTATCCGTTGTGGATCCCTCGGGGTCATTTCAGAACTTTTTCGGAGCTTTTTCTGGACTATGTCGGGATAATTTAGGAACCCTTCCAGGATGGTTTTTGAGATCCGTCCCGGAGCCCGTCAGGGTAATTTCGGAACTTTTTCGGGACTATTTCGGGATCAATTTGGTACCCTTCAGGGATCATTTCTGTGTGGTTCTCTGTATAAGTCTAGAATCGTGTCGTTGTCATTTCAGGTTTTTTTGGGACTACTTGGGGAAATTTTGGAGACACTTACGGGGCGTTTCTGGATGGTTTTCGGGATCCGTCCGCGATAGCGTCGGGGTCATTTCGTGGCTTTTTCTGGATAATTTCGTTATCATTTTGGGATCCTATCAGGTTATCAGCTCATAAACTTCTTTTTTTTACTCAATTACAAAAATAAAATGCATTAGACAGAAAAAAAAATTTTAAACATATAACTTTATAAGCAGGCTAACGTGAATAGCCCACATATTTCATTATCTCCTTGCGGACGGGGCCGCGGGTAAAGGCTAGTATATTATAAATGGCAAAGTTTGGATGTTTTCATGTTTGGATGTTTGTCCAGACGTTTGTCTTTGTGACTCAATCACGCAAGAACGCCTGGACCGATTTTGATGAAATTTGGCAGGCATATGGCCAATAGTCTAGAAGGATCTACTAGCTATATTTTTTTGAAAAGGGGGGAGGTCTACGCCCCCTAGGAACAGTTATAATTTAAGTATTGTATTTTTTCGTTTTTGTGACTGAATCACGCCATAACGGCTACACGGATTTTGATGAAATTTGGGACACAGACAATAGTCTACTAGCGAAATTTTTTTCGAACATGGAAAGGGGGTGGGGTTCCCACGACCCCTTCGAACAATTACTTTTTAATTATTTTTACACATTATAAATTTACGTATTCGGGCCTTCACCAATATTACAGAGTCAATGGGTCAAATAAGTCGAGGGCTTACAAAATGAGCAGTGACACCCCCCGCCCCCCTCTCCCCCTTCTCAACCCCTCTGGTGTGAAATCTATAAATTGTTATAACTCAATATACATTTTCTCCTAAATTAATAGTTTTATTAGCTTTACCTGTATGTTTCTATATAACTCTTCATTCGCTCCAACGTACCTGCCGCCTTATTAACATGGTTTTATAATTAGCTTCACCTTATTTGTAATCCCGTTAGGGTCATATCGAGACCCTTCCGGGATGATTTCTGGATGGTTTTCGCGATCCGTCGGGATCCCGCCGGGTTCTTTTCGAGACTTATTCGGGACTATTTCGGGATCATTTTTGGACCCTTCCGGCATAATTTCTGGAAGGTTTTCGGGATCCGTCCGCGATCCCGTCAGGGTCATTTCGGAACTATTTCGGGATCATTTGGCGTCTCTTCCGGCATCATTTCTGGATGGTTTTCGGGATCCGTCCGGGATCCCGTCGATGTCATTTCGGGACTATTTCGGCATCATTTGGGGTACCTTCCGGCATCATATCTAGATGGTTTTCGGGATCCGCCCGGGATCCCGTCGGAGTCATTTCGGAACTTTTTCTCGACTAATACAGGATCATTTGGGGAACCTTTCGGCATCATTTCTGGATGGTTTACGGGATCCGTCCGGGATCCCGTCGGCGTCATTTCGAAACTATTGGATGATCTTTTGAGGACCCTTCCGGCATCATTTCTGGATGGTTTTCGGTATCCGTTCGGAATCCCATCGGGGTCATTTCGGGACCTTTTCGGGATCATTTGGGGTCCCTTTTGGCATCATTTATGTATGTTTTCGGGATTCGTCCGGGATCCCGTCGGGGTTATTTCAGGACTATTCCGATATCATTTGGGGTACCTTCCGGCATCATTTCCAGATGGTTTTCTGGATCCGTCCGGGATCCTGTCGGGGTCATTTCGAGACTATTCGCGACTAATACGGGATAATTTTGGGACCCTTTCGCCATCATTTTTGGATGGTTTTCGGGATCTGTCCGGTATATCGTCAGGGTCATTTCGGGACTATTTGGGGATCATTTGGGAACCTTTAGGGCACCATTTCTGAATAGTTTCCGAGATCCCTCGGGGATCCCTTCAGGGTAATTTCGGGACTATTTCGGGATCGTTTTGGGGTATCCACCGGCGTCACTTCTGGATGGTTTTCGATATTCGTCTGGGATCCCGTCGGGGTCTTTTCAGAATTTTTCCGGGATCCGTCCGTAATCCCGACGGGGTCATTTCGGGACTATTTCGAGATCATTTGGGGTACCTACCGGCATCATTTCTGGTTGGTTTTCGGGATCCGTCCGGAATCCCGTCGGTGTCATTTCCGGACTTTTTCTCAACTTATACGGGATCATTTGAGGTCCCTTTCGGCATAACTTTAGGATGGTTTCCGGGATCCGTCCGGGATTCTGTCAGGGTCAATTCGGTACTATTAGGGGATCATTTGAGGACCTTTCCGATATCATATCTGGATGGTTTTCCGTATCCGCACGGGATTCCGTCGGGGTCATTTCGGGACTTTTACGGGATCATTTGAGGTCCCTTTCGGCATCTTTTTCGGGACTGTTCCGAGATCATTTGGGGATCCTTCCGGGATAATTTCTGGATTGTTTTCGGGATCCCGTCAGGGTAATTTCGGGACTTTTTCAGGCCTATTTCGCGGTCAATTTCGAACCCTTCAGAGAGCAATTCCGTATGGCTTTCTGAATCCGTCCGGGATCCCGTCGGTGCCATTTCGGGACTTTTACGGAATCACTTTGGGAATCTTCCGGGATCATCTATGAATGGTTTTCGGGATCCGTCCGGGATCCCGTCGGCGCCTTTCGGGGCTTTTTCGGGAAAATTTCGGGATAATTTTGTGAACCTTCCAGGATCATTTCTGTATAGTGTTCGGGATCCGTCCGGGATCCCGTCGGGTTTATTTTTTTTGATTTCTCGGGAAAATGTCAGGGTAATTTCGAGACTGTTCCGGGATCATTTGGGGATCCTTCCGGGATAATTTCTGGATGGTTTTCGGGATCCCGTCGGGGTAATTTCGGGACTTTTTGACTACTACTTCGGGGTCAGTTTCCCTTACAGATCATTTCTGGCTGGTTGTTTCGCGCCTTTTCGGGACTATTTCGGGATCATTTTGGGACCCTTCCGGGATAATTTCTCTATGATTTTCGGGATCTGTTCGGGATCCCTCCGTAGTTTTTCGCGACTTTTTCTGGGATAATTTGCGGACCCTTTAGAGATCAATTCTGAATGGCTTTCTGTATCGGTCCGGGATCCCGTCAGTGTCATTTCGGGCCTTTTTTGTGACTATTTCGGAATCATTTTGGGACCCCTCCGGCATAATTTCTGGGTGATTTTCGGGATATGTCCGCAATCCCGTCGGAGTTTTTTCGGGACTTTTTCCGGACTATTTCGCGATCATTTGCGGACCGTTCAGGAATCAATTCTGGATGGTTTTCGGGATCCGTCCGGGATCCCGTCATGGTCATTTCGGGACTTTTCGTGACTACTTCGAGATTATTTTGGGACCCTTCCGGCATCATTTCTGGATAGTTTTCGGGATTTGTCCGGGATCCCGTCGGCATCATTTCGTGAATATTTTGGTGTCATTTAGGGACCCTTACGGGATCATTTTAGGTCTCTCCGAAACCGGTAATTCAGCACACATGGCCGTGGATTTACTGCAAATTATTCGTAATTAAAATTCGATATGTTTTATCTTTAATATCTAACACAGCTTTTTCGTTCTATTTTTAAATGAATCCTGTAACGAACCAACTAAATACACGAAAAAGCAACACTACTTTCATTTAAAAAATTCTTTTTGGTTTTAGCTAATTGTAGTTTCACTCCTTTGTTCTATGAGTAGTAGTTCATTCACCCCTGTCATATCAATTAATTTAACTCAAAAACAAAATGTATTTTTTTTAATTCGAAAAAAGTGTATTGTACTATACATAAGCGTGCCTATAAGCTCATTTTGTTCTTTTTTTTAATGTATTAAAAAGTAAAATACATTGACAGAAACAATTTTTAAACAGACAACTTGATAAGCAGGCTAACGTGAATAGCACATATGTATATTTTATTTTCTCCTTGCGGACGGGGCAGCGGGTAAAGGCTAGTATATTATATATTTATATTATTTTTTATTTATATTATATATTTATTATATTTATCTTAAAAATCGTTTAGATATGGTCAAATTTCACCAAATGCTTACGTGTATAGCATATATTGTTGTCGGAAAAAATCATAGAGACCGGTGGTATATATATTATATACCCCATATAAACTGTCATTTTTGCTAATTTCATCAAATAGTTACGTTTACGTCATATATTGTTGAAATACGTGATTCGTAGTCATAGTTTTTACACGCAGACCACGAAAATCCTGAAACTTTGCATTCTCGCATAAAGTACCTACCTATTTTTTATTTTATTTATTTTATATTTATCTTAAAAATCGTTTAGGTATGTACATCTGTTCACTATATATTTCTTATCTTATACATCCGATTATTTGGAGATTACGAACGGGATAAGAATATTGGTCAGCCCCATTCATGAAAGGTATGAAGTATTCGGCACAGCCGAAGACAGTCCCGTCTTTACTTGTTTTTATTTAAATACATTACAGTTATTTGGACCTCTATTTGGACCTCTTGCCAATTTGGTTCATTGTCCAAAGTCATCCAACTAAAGACGCTATATTCATTCAAATGGACACTCCACATTTCCAAGTAACTATTTGCTAAATCAAAAAATCATCTTCAAAATCTAAAATTCCCTCTGCGTAGGTATATATCGCCTTTCTGCTTTAACTGGTCTAAGATAATGGTTGCTTGGTTTCTTATATATTTATTTTCATGTCTGACCTTTAAGCTTTCTTTAGTTTAATTTAGTAGTTTTTGCACTGCGATAAATGGTATAACCGATTTTTAAATTTTATTAATTGTTTTTTCAAATAAAAACGATTGGCAATTAATAAATGACATGTACACTTCGGATAAAGCATTCTTGAAAAAGTCAGTAATAGCTTTAGGAGCGTTCTTTTCATTCGAAAAAAAGTTTTTTAGCGGATTCCACATTTGCAAAATTTTTTCTACATATTACAGGTACCAGTGAGAGCCACCGTGTTTTACTATAAGAAAGAATTGATCTGTACATTCGCACAGTGAATATAGAAAAGTATTTACATATCTTAACCTTCGGTAGATACACCTTTTTTTTTTACGTACACGACATACTGGGGTAAGTTTCACCCCAATTCATTAACACGTTTCCACAAACAAAGTTAAAGTTTTTATTTCCATTTTTTTTTTTTGTAAGTATTAGGTAAAATACATTTAAAATTAATTGTTTGAATTATTTCAAGGATATAAAATAATATAATAACATACTTGGTTTTTATTGACATAAAGAAAATTTCTATCAGAAGTAGGTTTTAGGTTAGGTTGAACTGGCCGGTTCATGAGGACCTCACATAGACTGATTGAGTCCGTAGTGTTACCAGAAGTTTGTTTTAACGAACAAACTGAAAAACCCTATCAAAAACCAGGACCTGTATTATAAAATAACTCCGTCCTCTTGGCAAATACTAGAAGCTTCCTAGGGCTTAAGCCACTTGCTGCTTCTAGATCTGACAGCTGTATCACTCCTAATAGCTGGAGTCTTAGCCTGGCAAGTGCAGGGCACGAGCACAGAATGTGCTCGATCGTTTCCTCCTTCAACCCGCACTTCCTACATCTGCTATCACTGACCAAGGCTAATTTAAAGGCATGTGACGCCAGAAGGCCGTGTCCAGTCAGAATACCCGTCATGAGTCTACAGTCCTCTCTTTTTAATGATAGAAGCAACATTGTTAGTCTAAGGTTGTAAGACCTACGCATAATCTTCGACACTTGAACCCACGCCTTTCCCGCTTGGTCGATCATGTGCATATCTCGCCTTCGCTTAATCTCGCCCAGTCAAATTGGGACGTCTACGTAGCAAGCTTCAAGGGATGCGCCCTTTTTGGCTAGTTCATCCACTGTTTCATTCCTATTTATTCCCATATGCCCTGGGACTCAATACAGATTTATTCTTCTCCCTGTCCCGATTCTATCCAGAGTCTGCTTAAACTCTAACACGCATTTAGATGCTGTTCTATGCGAGATTATTGCCTTAATTGCTGCTTGACGGTCAATATAAAAGTTAACACGGTTGCAGCTTAAGCTATTCTCTTCCAGGGTTTCTACTGCTTTGGTTACGGATAATATTTCCGCTTGGAAAACGCTGCAGTAATCCGGCAGCCTGTAGGATCTGCTTATTTCCGGATCAGCGAAGTATACCGCAAGCCCTACTCCTTGCACTACTTTGCAACGATCTGCGTACACATGTATCGCCTCGTCCGCCATTTGCACGCTTTTGCGCCAACCGTACCCCTCTTTGTGGCCTTAAGATCTCCCTCGAAGCGCAGACAGGGAATCAGGTAGTCTGTTCATCTTATGATTGATGACGCTATACTACTATGGCCTTATGGTCGGCGCTCAAGCTACCCGAGGCAACCGAGCCTGGTTGCAGTTGCTAATGCTATATTCTTTGCTACCAGGTCTACAGTGCAGCCGTCGGGGTTGTTTTCAGGGCTCCCGTAATGCTAAGCATTGATAGTATGCATAACTCCTCTAATTTTTTGAGGTATGTTATTTTTTGTGTGGCTTTCCACCAAACAAGAACTCCATAGTATAAAATAGGGCTTACAATCGCTGTAAAAACCCAATGAGAAAGAGAGGGTGATACTCGTACAATCCCCACTGTGATGTAATCTTCCTGAAATTTAACATGCAGCCGATCCATCTGATTAAGGCTGGATGTACTTTAATGTAATTAAGACCATCCATAATCGCCCATTTAGAAACATTGTTGAAAGCCCCGGCAATGGCCAAGAAGACTCCTAGAGTATATTCCTTGTATTCCAGGGATTTTTCTATCCTTATTACCACCCTATGAAATGCGGTGTATACCGACTTGCCTTTGGTGTACGCATGCTGTGTTGTGGAGAGCAGCTTTTCATCCACGTTGCATTATGTACACATCTATCAGCCTCTCAGAGGTTTTGAGCAGAAATGATGTTAAGCTAAGGGGTATATAGTCTTTGGGATACAAGTGATCGATCTTCCTCGCCTTTGGTAGGAAAGCTACACGAGCAGTTCTCCAAGAGTGCGGTACATGATCCAGCTTTATGCACCCATCGAATATTATTTTAAGCCATTCCACGACGGCCATACTTGAAACCAGGCATGCTTAACGAACGAAACGATATCATTTCGTTACGATAATCAACGTTAATAAACGAAACGAAGTCATTTCGTTTCGTTTATTATCGTTAAGAACGCCAAATTAACGTTAATTTGACGATCTTAACGTTAATAAACGAAACGAAGTGACTTCGTAGCGTTTATTAACGTTGATTATCGTAACGAAATGATATCGTTTCGTTCGTTAAGCATGCCTGCTTGAAACTTGTAGCATGGCCGGGAATATACCATATGGGCATGGCGATTTAAATAGGTTTTGCGTTCGAAAGAAAAAAAAACAATATCAGGAGACTATCTTGGACTCCAAAAAACTACGTAATTAGAAATAAATAAGTAAATATACGAAAGAATAGCGAACTCTTAAAAATTAGTAAGTTTACTTAGCTTAGCTAAACACTCTAACAAGTAAGACAATTTGAGGTTATAAAATTTATTCAATCTTCTTCAGCGCATTGGTAGCAAATCATAGCTCTATGTTCCTCACACATAAGTAAGTGGCAGCTAGCATAGGCCTTGGATGTCTTGCGGTCTTTTTTTCTGTTGCCAAACTCACATCTAACAGGTTTTGGACGTCTCGAGTAACGAGGTGCCCCAATGTCCTGCACTGATAATATTTGCTGTATTGTAATACGCAGGCTTCGTCTAATATGCGTAGACTCTAAGCGCACTCTTAAAAATGTTTCGATAAAACTGAACGCTAAATCGTTTAAAAATTCCCGCCTTTTTATTTTCGCTTCTATTTTTCTAAGCGAATAAAGCACCATTGCATTCACTCCTGATTGATCAAGTATTCCAAAAAACACCCGCAATGGCCACCGTCTTGTTGATCGTGCGACTGTATGCCCCTCCTTTTGTGGCCTGATAATCAGCCACCATTACAGGTTTACCAGAATCGTCATCGATATCATTTTTATATTGGTTTGTTCCCAATTGCAAAACAACTTTTTTTGGTTTTTGCATGTATGACAACAACGGTTTTGTCGTATCATAAGCAAAACTTATCGAGCCTACCTCCTTGGACTTCAAAAATTCTGGTGGAATTTCGGGTTTATTATTTCTTAAAGTTCCTAACATCGTTAACTCGTAAATCTGCAACATTTCATCAAAAAGTTTGATGGAGGAAAACCAGTTATCTACAGTAATGTTTCTTCCGGTTCCATGAATGGTATCGCTCAACTTTTTGACGTAGAACGCTGGCACTGATTATCCGCTCACTGTATTCACTTTGCCAACATATCATTTTCTTTTCTTTGTGGCCTTGTCACCTTATCATCAAAACGCAAAACGGACAATAAAAATTTGAACCGATTTAACGTCATTGTCGCATTGAAGAGAGTCGTGCCAAACTTCACAGACCACAGTTCATCAAAATTTGCGTGGGCACTTTTTTGAACTCCACTTAAATATTATAGTCCCACAAGAGCCCTAAGCTCATTCAAATGTGTATGCGCGTGATACGACTGCTTTTCCACCAATGCAGCGGTTCGAGTTTCGATCTCCACGTTCGTAAACTGCACAATCGTTTTTAAAATGCCCTCAGAAAAAAGAACATTCCATTCATTTAACGGCGTTTCAATATTTCTAGCAGCTCCAATCGGAACAGGTAAGTGTTACCACTATATTTTGCATTTGACGTCTACCACACTTTTGAGGTAATATAGAACACCGCTGTGGTTTTCCTAATACAGAGAATGAAATTGACGTTATGGTATATACTTTGTCAAATAAAATAAAAACTGCTACAGCAGATTGTTGAAATAAATCCAACTTTATTCCGGAGCAGCTGTGGTTTGACAGCCAATATTTTAAGGTGCGCAAAAAGATGTTGAAGCCTAGATAAACTTAGGTCAAGTGGTACTGAAGCGGCTCGTGGATTATATATTGTACTACGTTTTAGTTATTTCAATCTCTGCGCTGAGAAAAAGTTTGAATATAAATGTAAAGAAATTGACTTATTAAATATTGTCAGAAACCCGGGAGACTGGTGGAAGGTTGCTAACTTGTTAAAAAACCGTCCTTTCAGTATGACTGGCAATTTGGCGATGAGCGAATTTTACAACTATTTTAAGATTCTGCTGTCGGATACAAATGAAGTTCCTTGCGTGCACTGGGCGTTGCCTTCGGTGATCAACCCTTTTCTCGATGTTCCTTTTGAGCCCCGTGAGCTTCAGCTGGTTCTAAAAGGTTTAAACGAAAAGAAAGAACGTTTCTGTTATGAGTTTTACAAGTACGCACCATAGTGTCTCTTAACTGAGCTTTTTGCTTTGTTCAACATAATATTTTTAAAGAAGCAAATTCCTCAATCGTTTCGTAACTCTATCATAGTTGCCCTATTCAAAAAGGGTGATCCCGATCTTCCATCCAATTACAGGGGGCTATCACTGCTTGATTCAATATACAAAATTTTCGTTGGTTCGCATCAATGCTTGACTTGATTGTAACAATATAATTTCTTAATTCTAGGCGGATTTCCGAAAAGGCTATTCTACAATGGACAATTTGTTTAATTTAACTAGTATAGTTAAGTTAAACTTTGGTGCGAAGAAGAAAACTTTCGCCTTTTTTGTTGATTTTTCATGTGGTTTTGACACAGTTCCAGTTTTGTTGATTTTTCATGTGGGGTTGACACAGTTCGATGGAATATGCTTTTCTATAAGTTAGCCCAGCTTGGCCTCTCCAGACATATCATAGAGGTGTTGCGCTCCATTTTTGAAGAAACAGCCAGTCAGGTATGGATGGATGGAGTGCTTTCAGATCCGTTTACTGTTAACCACGGTGCACGGCAAGGTTGTTTGCTGAGTCCAACTCTGTTCTTATTATAAATCAACGATTTAAGTCGCAGGCTCTCCGGCGGTGTAAAGGTTGCTGCCACAACAGTAAAAGTACTTGTGTACGCTGACGATATCGTTTTTTAGCAGACTCTGCCACTGTCTTACAGAAAATGATAAAAGAGCTTGACGTGCATAGTACGCAGTGGGGTTTGAGAGTTAACCTGGCCAAATCTAAAATATTAGTGTTCGGTGAATGTAGCAGGTGTCCTTCTTTTCGTTGATCTTATGGTAGCGAGGTTATTAAGATTATAAATGACTACAAGTATCTGGGAGTTCTCTTGAATTACAAAGTATCCTTTACAAAGCACCTCGAGGCAAAACTAGCTGAGGTTGATACAGCGATAAATGCTACCTGATCAAAATACATAAATAACCCTCGCATTTGAATCTCAAATAAGATTAAAATTTTCAAGGCAGCATGTAGGTCCATTATGTTTTATGGTGTGCAAGTCTGGGGTGTTGATAAGTTTGAATGCGTAGAGAAACGGCTTCGCTTCTTTTTAAAAAAGTTAATTTTTTATACCAAACTATATATTACACCTTGAATCACGTTTATCGTCGCTATTCAGTCACACCTTACGCATTCATATGCTTTATATTGCGCGCTATTTAAATTTGCCAGCAAATAGACTGCCCCGAGTTTTGGCAGAGAGTCGTACTGGGTCAAAAAGTAGAGATACGTTTATGAAAGTGTCGACATGGTGCTTCTGTCTGACTTTTCTTCCGCATCGCTTAATATAAGCATACCAATTTTACTAGAGAAATTGATTTAAAAAGAGTTTGCAGACTATGCCGATAGTTCTTTTCAGTCGTCAAATGATCTTTTCTCCGACTTGCTCCCTATGTACTCTACTAATACTCTATTTTAAAGATGATTATTCTGCGTACGCCATAAGTATGATTTTCCGAGCAAGGGGTGGCTTGCTAAATCTTAATGCTGGATGTTTTAAAAATGTTTTTCCAAAAACTATTCTATATGCAATTTATGTGTAGTTGGAGACACCTATCACTTCATTGGGATATGTCCTATATATAAAGACATACGGTTTAATTGTTTTGGTGAGAAAGTTTTAGATCTGCTGAAGGTGGTAAATATCCTTAAGGGTTATAACTATAATTCACTCTTTGTTTATATAAGAAATTGCCTTAAGTATAGAGAACTTATTGTCAACGAATTTTCCTAAAGGAGTTGTTTATTTATAAGTGATATTAAGACACACAACATTTATTGTTATTGTCTGGAATCTTTATTTATTTTTATATATTTATAGTTTAATTCATTTTGCTTTACATCTGTAATTACTAGTTGAAAGAAAATAAATAAATCACTACTACTACTACTAGAAATCCACTGGTATCCATTTTTACCTTTCAATCCAGCCAGTATCTTTGAAGTTGTGGGCAACTCTTCAATGTTTCCGTCAACATTAAGCTCACTTTCAGAAACTGTCTGCGTTTTCAAACAATCTGAATCTAAAACACTATCATCGTCATCGAAATCAATATCTTCATCATCCAAATCCGATAACAAACGTCCCACCTCGATTTCGATTATTTTTCTAAAATAAAATCTTTCCTTATGGAAATGGAATTGAAATAAAATAATTTAAAAAAAATGTTTAAGTTAAAGGGTTTTATTGAAAACAATACTTACTTACTCACTTAATTTGCGCTTAACCGTTTAAACGGTTATGGCCGTCCAACAAGGCGCGCCAGTCGCTCCTTCTCTCTGCCAACCGGCGCCAATTGGTCACACCAAGAGAGTTTAAATCGTTTTCCATCTGGTCCTTCCAGCGAAGTGGCGGCCGCCCTCTACATCTGCTTCCATAGGCGAGTTCCGATAGAAACACTTTCTTGGCCGGAGCGTCATCTTTCATTCGCATAACATGGCCTAGCCAGCGCAGCCGCTGCGTTTTAATTCGCTGGACTATGTTGATGTCTGCGTATAGTTCGTACAGCTCATCGTTAAATCTTTTTCGGTACTCACCAACGCCAACGCGTAGAGGTCCATAAATCTTTCGAAGAACTTTTCTCTCGAACATTCCCAGAGCCGCTTCATCTGCTGTTGTCATGGTCCATGCTTCTGCCCCATATAACAAGACGGGTACGATAAGTGACTTGTACAGTTTGCCGAGAGAGGACTTTACTTTTTAATTGCCTACTTAGTCCAAAGTAGCATTTATTGGCAAGAATAATTCTTCGCTGTATTTCAGAGCTGGTATTGTTGCTAGTATTGATGCTGGTTCCCAAAAAAACGAAGTTTAGGGTGTTTAGGCCGATGATATCAATGTCATCAGCATATGCCAGTAATTGCATGCTTTTATAGAATATTATTCCAGAATGGTTAAGTTCTGCAGCTGGTATAATTTCTCCAGCATCAAATTAAAGAAATCGCACGATAGGGGAGCACCCTGTCTGAAACCTCGCTTAGTTTCGAACGGCTCGGAGAGGTCCTTCCCAATTCTGACTGAGCTGATGGTGTTGCTCAACGTCATTTCGCACAGCCGTATAAGTTTTGCAGGGAAACCAAATTCAGACAGGCAACTCCTTTTCGTGCTGTCGAAGGAATTGTGAAACAATACTTACATGAAGTAATAATAGTATTAATAGCTATAAAATAATTAGGTAGGTCCTAGGTACTAGTCATCACACTCCTCATCAATCTAGGGCGTTGATCAGACAATTAAATAAAAGCGTTGGACGCGTGAAATTTCTAAAAATGTGAGACGTAGCATAACCTTATTAAGGTTCAGTTGGTCTTATGTATGACTATCAAAAGAAATTTGACGTGTACAACGCTTTTATTTAATTGTCTGATCAACGCCCTAGATTGGTTAGGAGTGTGATGAGTAGTTCTTAATGACTTAATGTGTCTACACAAAATGGCGTTAAAGAATCTGCAGTTTCATTAGGTAAATTTTGTGAGTTTTAATAATTTTACTAGTAAACCTTCTTTTTCCGTGAAAAAGTGAATAAGCAATGGAAACATTTTTTCGGCTTTGTGGTTGCTGGCGTCCGTTGAAATTCCATAAAAAGGCAAATTTTTTATTAAAATATCTACAAAATTTCCTACTGAATGCTGAGCCAAAACTTTTTTAATTAAAGCTGTTGCTTTGATCCTGTAAACCGATTCTTTTGATGCTTTTTCCGAATCAGTTAGTTTTGTAGCGCAATCTATTGAGCTGAAGGACTGATGGTGATTAGTAATCTTAAATGTATTTGTTAGCTCAGCGGCGGAAATCAGCTGCCTCTTTGTTGTCTCGCCTTCTCGCGTGATGCTCGAATTACTCGTAAGGCTCTTAGGGCTCGCGAGCTTCTCGACATTCAATTTAATCGATTCATTAGCTGTTTTATATAGAACTTACGATTTCTTCTGGAGCACAAGCGAAAATTTCAAAAAAACCACAACTAAAAAACATCGAACTGTATGTATATAGAACTGCCAATGTGCAGCGACTGAATTGAAAGTCGAGAAGCTCGCGAGTATTACGAGTATTTCGAGATTCGAGAATCTCGCGAGAAGCCGTGTTCTCGATGTCTCGTTAAAAAATAAATTATTGTGAACAAAACTATATGTATACTAAATATGTTTTGAGTTAAATGTCATTGGAAAGCAATATACTAAAAAAAAATCACAAGTAAAAAAAACCAAGTGTATAAATACTGTCCATACAGCAATTAAAATTATGTAGAAGCTCGCGAGATTTGCGAGTACTTCGAGGCACGAGAATCTCGAAGAAGTCCAGTTCTCAATTTCTCGGGTCTCAAAAATTTCGCGTTTGTTCGAGATGAAATCGTGAGCTCTAATTTATATTTCCTTTTTGGCATTTTCCAAAAGTTATTGAAAGTATTATAAAGACATCTATTTTATAAATTTTGAGAGACACCTTACAATGAAATCAGAAATACTCAACTTGAAGAACCAAATACTTAGCGCAAAACAAAAGCAGCTGTTGCTAATTAGGAAGAACACCTTACATCGATAATTGACATATGTGTACTATGCAATGTGCAACAATCTAGCAATGCTAGAATTTTACAATTAAAGTCGGTATTGGTACTTGTATTCAGATTAGGTGGAGCGCACATTATAAGCAAACCACATAGTTGGTAGATTTCATAGCTCTTTACAAACGATTAGATTTATAAACTGTGACATTTTAGGGTTGAACCGGGACAACGGGACAAATGGCTTAAAACCGCGACATATCCCGGAAAACCGGGACGTCTGGCGCCTAGAGCTGGATTTCGATTCGATTTTTACTCGATTCAATCGATATTTTTTTAAGAAATGAAGAATCGATTTTCTTTTTAGGATCGTTCGATTTTTTTAGCCTTCGGAATTTTGATCATCTTTCAGCAACTGTACCTATTTCAAATTTATTGATCAACACGTGCAGAAAATATATTTGTTGTAATTGTTTATAAATTTAGCTTTATTGGCGCGTATTCACAGACCAAATAAAATAGTGTTTAAATTTTCAAAAGGCTCGACGTTTTTAAAAACCGTGAACTATGACAATACGCCATTATGATGGTGGCTCGGAGTAAAAGAGAAATATGAAGAAATTTTATCATCACCAACAATTGGCGCTTTGCCGCCTAGGAGAATTTGGCATTGCAGTTGCGCAAGTCAGCCTAGCTATTCCGGCTTCAACATAACTGACACCAATTGCGAGCACCAAGGGAGATCAAGTCTTCTTGGCGGAGGTCTTCCGCTTCGTCTGTTTCCAAATACGGATGCCGATAGGAACACTTTCTGTGCCAAAACTTTTCATGAATTCCCATAACAAGCCCTTTCGGCTGGTTCGACGGAGATGACCATAATTCATCGGCACGACTTTTCTCTTGAAAAGGGTCATGCCATCGACTCTCGATACCGCAGCTATGATGAGAGATTAATAGAGGGTTATAGCCAAAAGTTGTTTTCCTTGTGATTTCTAAGCTAAAATTTCAGAGAAGGCATAACTAACTGAAGAAATGTCTGCGCACAAAGTTGGAATATCTGGAAAAAACACAGAAAGCACGATATTTAGGTATCGAATACACGTTTAATCTCATTTCGATGGGAGGAACCAGCGAATACCCCAGTTGTACTCCTTGATGTTGCCAAAGAGCCTCAATCAACCAAACGATAAAGAAACTACCGAGCTTTTTTAGCGGTACAACATTGGTAAACTATCAACTATTTTCAGCTCGATTTAATCGATTAAATCGATTTTTTTTTCGAAAATCGAATCGAAAAAATCGATTATCTAAAAAGTAGAATCGAATCCAGCTCTGTGGCAGCCCTACTGAAGACACTTGGCCATTGTAATTCATACAAGTGGCGAATGTTTGAAAAAACGTTCACAATAGTGAAAAGCCGCGATCACCTGTTAAATCGCTGTTCGATTACTCATTTGCTCAATAGTGTTTTTCAAAAATTTTTGAAGATGACTGGTACATTGCATTATTTACATATATTAAAATGTTACCTAAAGCGAGCAAAAAACAAACCTTTCTTCCATTCGCGACAGCCGTTCTCCCTATCAGCAATTATTTGACAGGTGGGTATGGCAATGGAGGAATAGAAAGATTTTTCGGTAAAAGTCTAGTTGAGGGTCGACTGCTAATACGCTACCAAAAATATCAGGAGAGCTGTTAAACGACGCGTCTTAATGTCAGTATTAATAATCCGAAGGCGGAAAATAAAAATTACAACTCGTTCAAAAGATATTAATGAAATACCGAAAACTGACCCACGGTCCCTCCGAAACCGGAGGTGGGATCCATATTATTTTTGCGCAAAACACCCTGGGTAGGTCTAACACCGGTTTGAGGACCAAAACTATAACCGCGCAAAACACTTATGTTGCCATTTTTTTTTTGTGGGTAGCACTACATTACAACAACCACATGAAAATCGCCAACTTCAACTGCAAATATCTCCGGACAGGGATAAAATTTTTCTTTTCCGCCTCCGGATTATTGTTGTCGAGGTCAACACGCATCGTTTACATCTCTCCCGATATTTTTGTAGCGTATTAGCAGTCGACCCCTCAACTAGATTTTTCACTTGTATGCATGGCGGAACTATGCAAGGTGGCATCACGGTGACAGCTGATTTGTACTTTTTTAATTTAATTTGATACATCAACTTCCGACGCAGTATGATTTGGACATTAGTCCATCGATTTACAGAAACAAAGTACATGGAACTTTTATTTATGTTTGTAGGTATGTCACCGTGCTTCCGTGGTTCCGCCATGCTTGTATGAATTCACAATGCACGTGGCTTACATTTGCTATAGCAACGTTTTCAACGTCAAATACACAAAATTCTGTACTGTCTTATTGCTTATTTTCAATATTTATACTCAGTTGCGCAGAGCTCACAGAGTATAATAACTTTGATTGGATAACGGTTGGCTGTACAGGTATAAAGAAATCGAGATACATATAGATTTCCATATATCAAAATCATCAGTATCGAAAAAAAATTTGATTGAGCCATGTCCGTCCGTCCGTTAACACGATAACTTGAGTAAATTTTGAGGTATCTTGATGAAATTTGGTATGTAGGTTCATGGGCGCTCATCTCAGATCGCTATTTAAAATGAACGAAATCGGACTATAACCACGCTCACTTTTTCGATATCGAAAATTTCGAAAAACACAAAAGGTGCGATAATTCATTACCAAAGGCGGATAAAGCGATGAAACTTGGTAGGTGAGTTGAATTTATGACGCAGAATAGCAAATTAGTAAAATTTTCGACAATGGGTGTGGCACCGCCCACTTTTAAAAGAAGGTAATTTAAAAGTTTTGCAAGCTGTAATTTAGCACTCGTTGAAGATATCATTATGAAATTTGGCAGGAACGTTACCCCTATTACTATATATATGCTTAATAAAAATTAGCAAAATCGGAACACGACCACGCCCACTTTAAAAAAAAGTTTTTTAAATAAAATTTTAACAAAAAATTGAATACCTTTACAGTATATAAGTAAATTATGTCAACATTCAACTCCAGTAATGATATGGTGCAACAAAATACAAAAATAAAAGAAAATTTCAAAATGGGCGTGGCTCCGCTCTTTTTCATTTAATTTGTCTAGGATACTTTTAATGCCATAAGTCAAACAAAAATGTACCAATCCTTGTGAAATTTGGTAGGGACTTAGGAACACTACGGACTCAATCAGTCTATGTGAGGTCCTCATGGACCGGCCAGTTCAACCTAGATTCAAGGACTATAACTGTTTTCTGTGAAAACGGGCGGAATCGGTTGAAGCCACACTCAGTTTTATACACAGTCGACCGTCTGTCCTTCCGCTCGGGCGTTAACACAATAACTGGAGCGAAAATCGATATATCTTTACTAAACTCAGTTCACGTACTTATCTAAACGCACTTTGTATTGGTATAAAAAATGGCAGAAATCCGACAATGACCGCGGCCACCTTTTCGATTTCGAAAATTACGAAAAATTAAAAAAATGCCACAATTATATAGCAAATACGAAAAAAGGGATGAAAAATGGTGATTGGATTGGTTTTTTGACGCAAAATATAACTTTGGAAAAAACTTTGAAAAATGGGTGTGACACCTACCATATTAAGTAGAAGATAATGAAAAAGTTCTGCAGGGCGAAATCAAAAGCCCTTAGAATCATGCCAGGAACACTGTTCGTGGTATTACATATATAAATAAATTAGCGGTACCCGAAAGATGATGTTCTGGGTCACCCTGGTCCACATTTTGGTCGATATCTCGAAAACGCCTTCATATATACAACTACCCCCACTCCCTTTTAAAACTCTCATTAATACCTTTAATTTGATACCCACATCGTACAAACTCATTGTAGAGTCACCCGTGGTCCACCTTTATGGCGATATCACGAAAAGGCGTCCACCTATAGAACTAAGCCCCACGCCCTTTTAAAATACTCATTAACGCCTTTCATTTGATACCCATATTGTACAAACGCATTCTAGAGTCAACCCTAGTCCACCTTTATAACGATATCTCGAAAAGGCGTCCACCTATAGAACTAAGACCCACTCCATTTTAAAATACTCATTAACACATTTCATTTGATACCCATATCGTACAAACAAATTCTAGAGTCACCCCTGGTCGTCCACAAATTCTAGAGTCAGCCCTGGTCCACCTTTTTGGCGATATCCCTAAATGGCGTCCACCTATAGAACTATGGCCCACGCCCTCTTAAAATACTCTTTAGTACCTTCCATTTGATACACATGTCATACAAACACATTCCAGGGTTACCCTAGGTTCATTTTCCTACATGGTGATTTTCACTTATTTTTTCTCCATAGCTCTCAGCTGAGTATGTAATGTTCGGTTACACCCGAACTTAGCCTTCCTTGCTTGTTTTATACTCAGCTGAGCAGAGCTCACAGAGCATATTAATTTTGTTCGCATAAAGGTACCCCGTAACGGCATAAACTTATCGAGAGAGATAAAGATATATCAAAATGATCTGGGCGAAAAAAGAAATTCATTTAGCCGCAGAATAGAAAATTAGTAGAATTTTGGACAATGGACGTGGCACTACCCACTTTTAAAAGAAGGTAATTTAAAAGTTTTCCAAGCTGTATATGTAATGTTAGCTTACACGGAACTAAGCCTTCCTTACTTGTTTTATTTGATTTCTTACTTATCAAAATTGTTAGAGTTTTCTAATCATATAGATATTACAGCGTGACGTAATGTCCCCTAAGCTCAGAATCTCACTGAACTTTGAAGTGTCCATTGTGGACAGGACCCAGTGATAAACAGGGAATCCTTATAATGTCTCTGACTCAGAGGCCTGGTTCACGGATGGATCGAGATTCGATGACGGAAAAACGGGAGCTGGCAGCTATGGGACGAACTTCAAGAAATCGATACGAATGGGATGCTATCCCACCAAATTTCAGGCAGTAATCCATGCAATGGAGGTCTGCAGAGACGCTCATCCTCGAAGAGCATCTACATTATGTCGGACAGCCTGGTGGCCCTGCGTTCCTTGCAATCCTATATTACATCTACGCTAGTGGATACCTGCATTGAAATCTCTAATGATCTGCCAAAAACAGGATGAGGACAGGGGAATCAGGGACATGAAGGTAATGAACATGCAGATTGCTTAGCAAAGCAGGGTGCTATAGCAGCATTCTATGTTCCAGAGCCCTTTTGTGGACTCACAAAAGCACACACCAGAGAAATAAATAACTGGGAAACAAAACAATTTAGACGTCACTAGATTGACTGCGCAGGGCAAAGGCAGGCCAAACTGTTTATACTTCCGGCAACGAAAGTATCAGCCAAATTGATTAATCTAAGCAGGCAGGACCTAAGAACTCTCATCAGATTCATCAAAAGCCTCCACATACAAAATTAGGCTGAAAGGTCATGCACAAACGTCGCAGTGCTTTCAGGCCTAATAATAATAATAATAATCATACAATTTTATTTTTGTCAATTTTAATATGGACTTCACCATGATGCAAGAAAACCAGACATATGAAATCTATGGATTCGCGTTTGACAATACTCGACATAATAACTTAAAGTGTTACATCTTGAATTTATCTGCAACATTAATTTTTATACTCAGCTGAGCAGAGCCCGTTAACACGATAACTTGAATAAATTTTGAGGTATCTTGACGAAATTTGGTATGTAGGTTCCTGGGCACTCATCTCAGGTCGCTATTTAAAATGATCGATATCGGACTATAACCCCGCACACTTTTTCGATATCGAAAATTTCGAAAAACCGAAAAAGTGCGATATGACGCAGAATAGAAAATTAGTAAAATTTTAGACAATGAGCGTGGCAGCGCCTACTTTTAAAAGAAGGTAATTTAAAAGTTTTGCAAGCTGTAATTTGGCAGTCGTTGAAGATATCATGATGAAATTTAGCAGGAACGTTACTCCTATTACTATATGTGTTCTTAATAAAAATTGGCAAACAAAATTTTTAAAAGTCATATTTTAACAAAAAATATCTTTACAGTTTAGAAGTAAATTATGTCAATATTCAACTCCAGTAATTGTTTGGTGCAACAAAATACAAAAATAAAAGAAAATTTCAAAATGGGCGTGGCTCCGCCCTTTTTTATTTAATTTGTCTAGAGTACTTTTAATGCCATAAGTCGAACAAAAATTTACACATCCTTGTGAAAGTTGGTAAGGGCATAGCTTCTATGACGGTAACTGTTTTCTGTGAAAATGGGCGAAATCGGTTAAAACCACGCACAGATTTTATACACAGTCGACCGTCTGTCCTTCCGCTCGGCCGTTAACACGATAACTTGAGCAGAAATTGACATATCTTTACTAAACTTAGTTCACGTACTTATCTGAACTCACTTTATTTTGGTAATGAAAATGGGCGAAATCCGACTATGACCACGCCCAATTTTTCGATAGCGAAAATTTCGTAACATGAAAAAAATTCCATAATTCTATACCAAATACAAAAAAGGGATGAAAAATGGTGATTGGATTGAATTTTTGACGCAAAATATAACTTTGGAAAAAACTTTGTAAAATGGGTCCCAAATGGATACCCATATCGTACAAACACATTCTAGATTCACCCCTTGTCCACCGTTATGGCGATATCCCGAAATGGCGTCCACTTATAGAACTATGGCCCACTCCCTTTTAAAATACTCTTTAATACCTTCCATTTGATACCCATGTCATACAAACACATTCCAGGCGTACCCTAGGTTCATTTTCCAACATGGTGATTTTCACTTATTTCCTCCAAAGCTCTCAGCTGAGTATGTAATGTTCGGTTACACCCGAACTTAGCCTTCCTTACTTGCTAAGCATATATTTAGATTTTAATAGCATAGTATAAGCGCCTGAAATCATTTTTGTTTTTTGCATATTTTACGTTGACTTGGTTATAAATATCAATTGATGAATTAAAATCGTCTATCACAATATTTGTGTTTTCGACCGATATCATTTCAAAGCACGAATTATAGCGTCTAACATTAAAATATGTTTTAACAACGGAGGCAATTGTACTTTTCCACATACACAACAGTTTCTAGGTGTTTCGCCTTTAAATTTGATTGCATTGCAATAATCTATGATTATTATAACCAATAGTGTGATCATATACAAATGCGGCACTGTTCAAATTTATACTCTCAACTCTTGATCCATGAGCAGAACGTGATCGACTCATACGTAATCGATGTACTTCATTGTTAGCTTAACGTTGAAAGGGAGTACGATTTTTCCGTGTTTTTGCTTTTCCCTTTAATTTTTGTAAACAATTGTAAACAATTTTTTTGCTTTTTTATGCGTCAGAAACAACGTACTACTAATTGAGCATTTTAACTATTTTTCAAGCAATTTTCCAAGCTTGTAAAAAAATATTTAAAAAAATACGCTTTAATATTTAGTATTTTAATATTTTTTATTAATTTTCTCTGTCCGATTCTTCATTGTTTTGGTCAATTTTCATTTTATAATAAATAAAAGTAACTTTTAGGACCTTTCAAATCGGTCTGTTTGACTTGACAGTTTACAATATAAGTTCAAATGACATATGCTGGTAAATGTTTGCAATTGTTTACATTATTTACAATTGTTTACATTGTTTACAATGAAAGTGTAAACAATCCAAAAAATATTGTAAACGCGCAACCCTGATTTAAACCACGTCGAACATTTCTTATCAACTAAAATACTGTGACGAATATTCACATCACTAAATAAATGCACAACAACAAAAACCTTAAAGCAAGCTACATAAACACATTAATCATCTTGTACACACATACATACAAGCAGTATAGAGATACTCACAAACGCATGTCCCAACGGGTTAAGGGGTCAGAATATACCTGCGGTAGGTATGCCTGTCGTAAGAGGCGACTAAAATACCAGATTCAAGGGGCTGTCTAGCGCAACCCATCAGGTTGCCAGCGCAATATATAGCTTCCCAAACCCTATTGTCAACCTCACCTATCCCGGCGAATACTGTTTCACTAACAGAGGAGGCTCTGGCGACGCCAAGCTCCTCATGGAACTTGGGGGTGTGGAGGAAGGGATGGCCTGAAGGTTTAATGTGGCCACATAAATATTCCCGATATAGTCGGGCCAGCACCTTAATGGTGTTGTGTTACCGGAGCGTATCGGATCTGTATCCGGCAAAGGACCATCTCATCGATAACACTCCCAAAAGCCTTTCGGGAGCAACCTTATCGCTACAACAACAACAGCAACAACATAAGCCGAAGTAGTACTCACATATAAACACGCATATGGTTACACACTACAAATACACGCGCGTATGGCTTGTGACCAGGTAGAGAATTCTAGAAGAGGAAACGTCTAAACATTTGGACTGGGCAACAGAGAGTATAAGAGCAGAGCAAGCTGAGCAGTCAGTAAACAGTTTGATTTAAACACGCCATCAGTTGCGAAGTGAAGTTAATTGTGAAGTATAATTGTACTGCTCCCAACGTAGTCTAATAAAGATCATTTTGCAATATTGAATATTGGAGTTATTTATTTAACAGTTTATCGATTCGAGCGTTAGCAGAAGGTTGCAAATAAGCAGAGTTTCTCCAAATTCGTTACAATACAAATAAAATTTCTAATGAAAGGGAATGATTTTTGAGATATCGACCAATATAATCTTAATAAGAATAAGAGAAGTGAGATAATAGACATTTCTGTATAACTGACTTTCGTTCGTGTTCGGACTAGCTATGATAACTCGGGGGAATTCCCCATTTTGCGAGGAATTCGACTTAGGCCCTGTTTTTCAGTAGTTGGTTAAGCTAAGCTGAAACTAAGTTTGCTTAAACTCTAGGCCAATTTTAACTCTAGTTAAACTACTGAGCAGTTTTTCAGTCACAGTTTAAGGCCGCCTTTGGGGTATGCTTTTTAGTGCGGCAACATTGGTATTTTTATTATCTAGATAATTTGTAGATACGACAACAGCTGGATTTTGTTTAACCAACAAACATGAAAAAAAAGTTCTCCATCGAAATATATATATAGTTCCGGAAGTTATATCCAACATCATTATTTAATTAGTCTTAAACCAGATAGTTCTCTAGATTATATCTAACTTCATTCACCAATCACTATCCAACCTTTGAGAAATTTTGTAAAATTAAAAGCTTTCGAGTTGATCTCCAACGTCATTAATATTTTCCAATTATTATCCTAATTTCGAGAGATTTTGAATAATTTACAATTCTCAAATGAATATTCAACACATTTCTACAGTTGATATCCTACATTGCATATCGAGTTGAGGTGGACGTTTTTTAATTAGTAGAACATTTTTTTTAGCGGGGTCGCCCCTCGGCAGTGTTTGGCAAGCACTCCGAGTGTATTTCTGCCATGAAAGGTTCTCAGCGAACACTCAACTGCCTTGCAGATGCCGCTCGGAGTCGGAATAAAACAAATAGGTCCCGTCCCCCCATTTTGTAGGAAAAATTAAAAGGAGCACGACGCAAATTCGAAGCGATGCTCGGCCTATAATCTCTTCGGAGATTATCGCGCCTCACATTTATTTATTTTTTAAATTATATATATTCCGTTTTATTTTCGTGAAAACACTGTAATATGGAATCTTACATTTGAGTCCAGTTAAATTTTTAAAATTTTTTCAACTTAAGTAATAGCATTTTTTGCTTTATAAAAAATTCCCTCTTTTGCTGAATACGCTATGATTCTCGAGTTGAGCCGTTGTTTCGAAACATCTCTTGAGATTTTAGAGGTATGCCTAGTTATCAAAATGAGCTCTAATGGTACTCAAGCACAAATGCTTGTTGGCTATATACGACGCCATTTCGAATGAACGCAAATCACCGATACGTTTACTAGAGTTTAACTCTGCCAGATCCGCCGCTTAAGCTCAGCTTAAACTTCAGTTAAAGTGGACTGAAAAACTGCCGCATAAGTTTAAGAGTAAGGAAATGGACTCTTTTTTGAGGGGAATTTAAAATTTTATCCATAGTACTCAGGCAACATTGCTTGAGGTCATAATACATCAGAAGGAAAAACTCTAAGGGTGGTTGCATATAAGTTGTATATTTAAGACACATACATTTTGTTCAAAAAGTTAATTAAATTTGGTTCAATAATATGTTAAAAACAAGTAAGGAAGTCTAAGTTCGGGTGAAACTGAAGCTGCACACTTGAAATGCTGTTGTTGTTTGTTTTGTGTGCTTCATAGTGTTACAAGGCTGCGCAATAATACATATACATATGGTTCTATTCTGAACAAATTTTCGTTTAAAAGAAGCAAAAGGGATACAGAGGCTAACACCAATGACCTTGAGCGGGTAATAATACAGTTTTCCTTTAGATATGGGGATTTCCCTACTGTTTATTTTAAAATAAAAATATAACAGAGCAATAAACATAAACACACAAGTGCCATTGTACTAAAAAGCGTTATTACAAAAAAAGGGCAGGGTTATTAACAAAATTTTCCAACTTTTAATAGAAATAGGTTATTACCTGCATCTACGCACTTTTACAAAATCTTTTATATAAAAGGCGATTTCTTTTCTTTATTGACAACAAAGTTTAAAATTTTACAAAATTTCTCAAAAAATGCGAAGTTTTTGCTAGAGAAAATAGCTTATTTCTATTTTACTCTATTTGTTATCAATTATTATGAGAGGTTACAATGAAAGACAACAGTAAGGAAATAATAATTAAAATTTAATTAAAACTAAAATTTAGCTTAATAATTTTACACTATATGAGTACAATTAAAAAAAAGAGTAGAACGGACTTTGCATCTAGATATTGAAATCAAAATTTGTAAGAAGTAGCCGTTTGACCTCGAATTTAAGGCATTGCACATTTCTTGCATTTTTAACTTCAACTGGAAGTTTGTTGAAAAGTTTAACACCATAATCTCTTAGTGATTTTGCACATATTTCCGTTCGATAGGTACGTGGTTTCATATTTATTCTAACTCTAAGTGTATATTCTGAGCTTGATTCTTCTGGAATGTCTAAATAATGCTTTATTAAGTTATTCTTAATTTTATAAAATAATATTAAAGTTTGAAGGATGGAGTTCTTGCGTACATCAAGCCTGTCTTGGTATAGCAGTTCACTTGCTGTCATTAGCGGCAAATTTAAAATGTTTTTTATTATTTTATTTTGAATTTTTTGTATTTCATTTGTTAGCTATTCGGAACAAGTGTTTCAAATTGGATTTAAATAATTAATATGTGACATAACCAAGGCGTTGTACAGAAGCCACGTGTATTTTTGTGGAATAAGTTTCCGAATTCTATAAATAGCAAAATTTAGTGGTATTAATTTCATTTTCAATTTGTTTATATGTTCTCGTCAGTTTAAATTGACATCAAATCAAATTCCGAGGTACTTTAAATTGTCGACTCTCGAAATAAAGCTGCCCTCCAGATATATTCCCTTCAATTCATTCAAACTATGTATATTTTTATAATTGTTGAATATTATAAAGTTAGTTTTATATAGATTAATTTTTAATAAATTACGCTTAAACCACTGTGAAATTAACTTAAGATCTCTTTGCATATTAGCCAAGAGGTCATCGAGATTATCAGGAGCATACAAAAAGGTCCCGTCATCGACATAAAATTGCGGAATTCCATTCAAGTCAAATTTAAATATATTGTTTATATATAATAAAAATAATGTGGCGGCTAACTACGATCCTTCTGAAAAGCCAGGTTTAACATTTCTAATTGAGCTTTTTGTATCTTTGATTTGAACAAATTGTTTCCTTTTAGTTAAAAAGCTTTCGAAGAGGTTATATTTATATATATTTACTGAGTCAAACGCTTTGCTGAGTTCTATTGAGAGCATTGCAACATATTTTTTCTTATCTAAGTTTTCGTATAAAAAATTTGTGCAATTTATACTGGCAGATAATGTGCTCTAGTTTTCGGTAAATCCGAACTCGATCGCTTATTATATTGTTAATTTTATTAAAATGTTTGAGTCGGATAATGTTTATAAAATAATTATTAACTCTATCGGCTATTTCAGAATGTTTTGTTAAAACTTTATCATTGTATTCTATTTGAGAGATTTCCAGAGGCGATGCATTCTTTTGCCCATATATAAGCTGATTAAGAACTCTCCATGTTTTAGCATCAGGTTAGGTTAATTTAGGTTGAACTGGCCGGTCCATAAGGACCTCTCATAGACTGAATAAGTCCGTAGTGTTACCAGAAGTTTGTTCTAACGACCAAACTGAAAAACCCTATCAACCACCAGAACCTATGTTATAAAGTTTTAGCACTCGATTCGATACTTTATTCTATCAGGCTTCCACAAAACTCTTTTCTTGCTCTGTTTATTTTATTGTGCGTTAAAGTTTTCAAAGTTGTAAATTGAGTTTCGAAATACAAGTTATTCTGATACTTCTTCTTCAGTCTGTAAAATTTATTTCTCTCTTTGATTAAAGGTAAAATTTCGTTATTCATCCATGGTTTTGTAATCTTTTTATTTGATTTTTTGACACATTTAGTGCAATTTTCAATACTTATACATAGCTGCCCATGAAAGTCTGAAAAGTCTGTCTGATTTAAAATGGTATTTAAATGGTTATTAATTTCAAACAGGGTGTAATCAAAGACTTTTATTTCAACTTTTTGCTGTTCAAAGTTTTGTATATTATTATTCACAGTTAGTGATAAAAGTCTATGATCAGATAAATCATTGTCATCTAACGATAAAGTATAAGCGCATTCTACTAAATCTGTTAGAGCATGATCAATTATAGTTTCTGAACCATTTCCTTTTCTAGTATACATCTCGTGATTCAACTTATTTGAGAACAGAAACCCTTTACTAAATACGGCATTCACATAAATAATGATGTCTGTGTTTGATTTTAGAGGTTTAAGTTAAAATCAACAACTATGATGCATATCTTATATTTCAAAACATCGTTCTCAAACTTTTCAACGAAAGAACCAATATCGGAAGCGCAGAATCTATAGATACATGATACATGCATTTAACCGATTTAGTCCTTTTTACTGAAAATATTTCCTATTAAAAGGCATACATGTTCACGAAATTTTTCGTCGAGTTATGGCTCCAGAAACGTTGTGAAATTCATTGTAAGAAAGGGGCAGTGCCACGCCCATTTTTCAAGATTGGAATTTTTCGCCATTTCTTGTTATAATGGCACAAAATACGATTAGTACATAACTAGTTTTCACTAATAATTAACTTATTGTTTTTGCCTACGCCCCTTTTTAAAGTCATTTATATAAAAGTGCGCGTGGTTCTTAACCAATCTAATCCATTTTTATTAGAAATATTTCCTGTTGTAAGGAAAATATGTGTACCCAATTATGTTACGATATGTAAATTTTTCTTCGAGTTAGGGCTCCTGAAACATTGAAAATTGCTTAGACAAAAAAGGGCGGTGCCCCACCCAATTTCAAAAATTTTAGTGTTTTCCAATTTAATGTTATAATTTAATTTAGAAGGTAAAATTCTATTGATACAAAGCCCTTTTTCGCTAAGACATGGCTTATTATTTTCGTCTATGACCCTTTTAAAAATCTTTTATATAACAGTGGGCGTGGTCTTAAACCGATCTTGTCCATTTTTTCCAGCAATATTTCCTGCTATAGGGAAATTTGTGTACCCAGTTTTATTACAATCCGTTAATTTTTCTTCGAATTATGCCTCCCGGAACATATAAAATTGCTTGATCATAAAAGAGGCCTTGCCACGCCCATATTTTAAAATTTGAAGTTTTTACTATTTATTGTTATAAATCCACTTGGGAAATGAAATACCATTGACATAAAGCTCTTTTTTTGCAAATATATAGCTTATTTTATTCGTACACGACCCTTTTAAAAATCCTTTATATAAAAGTGGGCGTGGTTCTAAACCGATTTCATAAATTTTTCTTCAAAGCATTCCTTATAGTAAAGGCAACCTCTCTGCCGAATTTTGTTACGATAGGTTTAACGATTTTTGATTCATGATTAATAATATTTTTAAAATTGATTTTATAACAAGTGGGCGGTGCCACGCCCATTAAAAAATTTTTTTCAGTCCACACGTCAAATTTCAACATCCTAGGTGTATTATTTACTAAATAATCAGCTTTTTTGTGTTTTCCAAAATTTTATATATACAAAAAATGGGCGTGGTTATCATCCGAATTCGCTCATTTTCAATACCAATCTATTCTGGGTCCAGATAAGCTCTTGTACCAAATTTGGTGAAGATATCTCAATATTTACTGAAGTTATCATGTTAACGGACAGACGGACATGGCTAAATCAATTTTTTATATGGAAGTCTATATCTATCTCGATTCCTCTATACCTGTACATTGTACAATGTACAACCAACTCTTATCCAATCAAAGTTATAATACCCTGTGTACAAGTACAGCTGGGTATAATAAAAAAACATTCTACTGCTTCTGTGGAAAGACTGTTAGGTTAGGTTGAACTGGCCGGTCCATGAGGACCTCACATAGACTGAATGAGTCCGTAGTGTTACCAGAAGTTTGTTTTAACGACCAAACTGAAATAAAGGAAAGACTATTAACTCAAGTCTGTTTAAATAAAACGGCAAATCGGAATCGCCTTTCCACATATACACTCGAGCTTAGTGTACACTGCAAAAACATTTTTTTATAAACAAAGGTCACAAAATCTTTTTGTTCGTTGTGTTGCAACCATAAAATTGTCAAAAATCGTCATATCTAAAGCAACAACCAATAACAACCAAAGTTGGGTTAGGAAGAAGTTGGGTTATTACCAGGGGACGTACGATTGTATTCGCAGAAAACCAAAATGAGATCGCCGGATTTCATTCAATAATATTAACTTTAAAAACGCTTTTCTGAAAATTGTCTTTGATTGTTATTTTTTGTTGCCACATACAACATATAAAATTGTTTTTAATTCATTTCATTTTTTTATATATAGCAAAAACGTCTTAAACGATAAATTTTGTATTACATACAAAATGTACTTGTTTTCAGTCATTTTAACAATTATTTTTCTTATGTTTTCTTTGAGCTCGAATCCAACGTCGGATAAACTCCTATATCATTTTAGTTTCTTAGTTATACATTTTCGCGTTCATTTTTTAGCATATTTATTTGCAGTTCAACATTATGACATGAAACGTTATTCAATTTTAAATAATCTTGGGCTAGCAATATTCCTTTTAAAGTATCAGTTTCCAGACGGTTTCGGATTTTTGTTTTGTTTAAATTTGTTTTAGAAAAAAATCGTTCTACATTTGCTTATGAGTGTGGCAAACACATTAGATCTGCAACTAATGCACATAAATTAGAAAAGACGTATGTAGAGTCAGCTCTTTTGATAGTAGAAATAGTTTTCCAAAAAACTTCTGGGGGAACCTTAGAAATGCCTTCAAAATATGTCTTAAATTCTAAACACTTTAATTCCCTATACTCGCTATCAATATCCTGCATAATTTTCTGATCGATTGTGTGCGAAAAATGTTGCAAAACTCAATTTTTTTTCCAGCAGCTTCTTTGGGGATCCACGAAACTTAAGTTTTGTAGAACAATATTGTTAAAATCAAAACGCTTTCTGATTTGATCACAAAGTTCAATATAAAAAATAATACAATCTTGTTTAAATTTAACTTCTTCTTGCGCGGAAATGTTAGAGGTGATAAGCTCATCCAACTCCTATATAAATCTAGACCCTTTGCAATATATTTGAAATATTTTTATAATCTATAATTTCTATGTTGTCTAATGTAATAAATTCCGGCTTTACAAAATTATGTAATATACTTAATTAAAGTCTTTCTGAATACATATTATGTACTTGAAGCCCTCACTCTGGAAAATTTTATTAACTTTTTTAATATTTTGAAGGATAAACTTCAGGATGGTGAGATAAATTTCATTCATATCATCCAAGTTATCAAGAATGGGTTTTGCACTCTATATTTTGTCAACATTAACAGCGAAGTTAAAAAATATGTTTAATGGCCCATAAAGTCTAATACTCTGTATATTCCTGCCTCTAAGGATAGCCAGCGAGTTTGACATGGATGTATCACCTTTTTTGGCTGCAATTCCAATAGCGCAATCATATTTTTCAATTGAGTAGGTACTTCTCTGAGAACTATTGGAAACGTAATTATGCACATTGCACACCAAGGTTTCTACACTGCTGAGTAGCTTTAAGCAGGCATACGAAGAGCAAAGTGCCAAAGAATGACATATACATTTAAAAGTAATTAAGTTGGGAATTCCTTTTTCAAAAATTCGAGCGACCGAATGCTTCGAGCCGGTCATGTCATTGGCTCCGTCTGCAGCAAAAGCTAGCATATTTATACTCAGTTGAGCAGAGCTCACAGAGTATATTAAGTTTGATTGGATAACGGTTGGTTGTACATATATAAAGGAATCGTGATAGATATAGACTTCCATATATCAAAATAATCAGGAGCGAAAAAAAATTTGATTGAGCCATGTCCGTCCGTCCGTCCGTCCGTCCGTTAATACGATAACTTGAGTAAATTTTGAGGTATCTTGATGAAATTTGGTATGTAGGTTCCTGAGCACTCATCTCAGATCGCTATTTAAAATGAATGATATCGGACTATAACCACGCCCACTTTTACGATATCGAAAATTTCGAAAATCCGAAAAAGTGCGATAATTCATTACAAAAGGCAGATAAAGCGACGAAACTTGGTAGATGAGTTGAACTTATGACGCAGAATAGAAAATTAGTAAAAGTAATTTAAAACTTTTGCAAGCTGTAATTTGGCAGTCGTTGAAGATATCATGATGAAATTTGGCAGGAACGTTACCCCTATTACTGTATGTACACTTAATAAAAATTAGAAAAATCGGAGAAGGACCACGCCCACTTTTAAAAAAAAATTTTTTAAAGTAAAATTTTAACAAAAAATTTAATATCTTTACAGTATATAAGTAAATTATGTTAACATTCAACTCCAGTAATGATATGGTGCAACAAAATACAAAAATAAAAGAAAATTTCAAAATGGGCGTGGCTCCGCTCTTTTTCATTTAATTTGTCTAGGATAATTTTAACGCCATAAGTCGAACCAAAATTAACCAATCCTTTTGAAATTTGGTAGGGGCATAGATTTTATGACGCTAACTGTTTTCTGTGAAAATGGGCGAAATCGGTTGATGCCACGCCCAGTTTTTATACACAGTCGTCCGTCTGTCCTTCCGCATGGCCGTTAACACGATAACTTGAGCAAAAATCGACATATCTTTAATGAACTTAGTTCACGTGCTTACTTGAACTCACTTTATCTTGGTATGAAAAATGAACGAAATCCGACTATGACCACGCCCACTTTTTCGATATCGAAAATTACGAAAAATTAAAAAAATGCCATAATTCTATACCAAATACGAAAAAAGGGATGAAACATGGTAAGGTAATTGGATTGTTTTATTGACGCGAAATATAACTTTAGTAAAAACTTTATAAAATGGTTGTGACACCTACCATATTAAGTAGAAGAAAATGAAAAAGCTCTGCAGGGCGAAATAAAAAACTCTTAAAATCTTGGCAGGTATTACATATATAAATAAATTAGCGGTATCCAACAGATGATGTTCTGGGTCACCCTGGTCCACATTTTGGTCGATATCTGGAAAACGCCTTCACATATACAACTACCACCACTCCCTTTTAAAACTCTCATTAATACCTTTAATTTGATACCCATATCGTACAAACTCATTCTAGAGTCACCCCTGGTCCACCTTTATGGCGATATCACGAAAAGGCGTCCACCTATAGAGCTAAGCCCCACGCACTTTTAAAATACTCATTAACACCTTTCATTTGATACCCATATCGTACAAACATATTCTAAAGTCACCCCTGGTCCACCTTTATGGCGATATTTCGAAACGGCGTCCACCTATAGAACTAAGGCCCACTCCCTTTTAAAAATACTTACTAACACCTTTCATTTGATACCCATATCGTACAAACAAAGTCTAGAGTCACCCCTGGTCCACCTTTATTGCGATACCTCGAAAAGGCGTCCACCTATAGAAATAAGGCCCACTCCCTTTTAAAATACTCATTAACTCCTTTCGTTTGATACCCATATTGCACAAACGAATTCTAGAGTCACCCCTGGCCTACCTTTGTGGCGATATCTCGAAACGGCGTCCACCTATGGAACTAAGGATTACTCCCTTTTAAAATACTCATTAACACCTTTCTTTTGATACCCATATTGTACAAACAAATTCTAGGGTCACCCCTGCTCCACCTTTATGGCGATATCTCGAAATGGCGTCCACCTATGGAACTAAGGATTACTCCCTTTTAAAATACTCATTAACACCTTTCTTTTGATACCCATATTGTACAAACAAATTCTAGGGTCACCCCTGGTCCACCTTTATGGCGATATCTCTAAAGTGCGACCACCTATACAACAACCATCACTCCCTTTTAAAACCCTCATTAATACCTTTAATTTGATACCCATATCGTATAAACACATTCTAGAGTCACCCCTGGTCCACCTTTATGGCGATATTTCGAAACGGCGTCCACCTATAGAACTAAGGCCCACTCCCTTTTAAAATACTCATTAACACCTTTCGTTTGATGCCCATATTGTACAAACAAATTCTAGGGTCACCCCTGGTCCACCTTTATGGCGATATCTCGAAACGGCGTCCACCTATGGAACTAAGGATTACTCCCTTTTAAAATACCCATTAACACCTTTCTTTTGATATCCATATTGTACAAACAAATTCTAGGGTCACCCCTGGTGCACCTTTAAGGCGATATCTCGAAACGGCATCCACCTATGGAACTAAGGATTACTCCCTTTTAAAATACTCATTAACACCTTTCATTTGATACCCATATCGTACAAAGGCATTCTAGAGTCAACCCTGATCCACCTTTATGGCTATATCCATAAATGGCGTCCACCTATAGAACTATGGCCCACTCCCTCATAAAATACTCTTTAATGCCTTTCATTTGATACACATATCATACAAATACATTCCAGAGTTTCCCTCGGTTCATTTTCCTACATGGTTATTTTCCCTTATGTTGTCACCATAGCTCTCAACTGAGTATGTAATGTTCGGTTACACCCGAACTTAACCTTCCTTACTTGTTTTAGTATAAGGTATACAATGTCAAATAAAGCTTGTATCTCAATTTTAAATATATGTAATTTCTTGGTGTTTGAATATTTAAAATAAATCTTACATAGAAGCCAGACTTAAATCGTCATTATACATTTCTTTATATATTAATTTCGTCACGAAACCCAAAAATGTAAGTCCTTAAAGGAAAATAGATAGACCCACCATTAAGTATACCGAAATAATCAGGATGAAGAGCTGAGTTGATTTAGCCATGTCCGTCTGTCCGTCTGTCCATCTGTTTGTTTGTATGCAAACTAGTCCCTCAATTTTTGAGATATCTTGATAAAATTTGGTGAGCGGGTGTATTTGGGTGTCCGATTAGACATTTATCGGAACCGGCCGGATCGGACCACTATAGCATATATCCTCCATACAACCGATTTTTCAGAAAAAGAGGGTTTTTGTCATATCTTACTCAATTTAACAGATTGAAGCTTCAAACTTCACCATATAATTTCGTATATTGCACATATTGTTGCCTGAATAAACTGATGAGATCGGTCGTATATATAGTATATATCTCATACAACCGATTGTTAAGATAATAAACTTTTTGCAATTTCTACCCCATTGTAACATCTATAAGCTTCAAATTTCACCGATTTCTTACGTATATAGTATATATTGTTGTGTCAAAAAATCATAGAAATCGGTGATATATATAATATATATATTATGGTATATATAGTATATATATATAGTATATGTATATTTTTTTTGCGATTTCGGTCCCATTTTAACAGGTAGAAGTTTAAAATTTCACCAAATGCTTAAGTATATAGCATACATTGTTGTCTGAAAAAAATCATAGAGATCGGTGGTATATATATTATAATACCACATATAAACTGTAATTTTTGCATCTTTTTTACGGCTAGAAGCTTCAAAATTCATAAAATTTCATCAAATAGTTACGTTTACGTCATATATTGTTGAAATACGTGATTCGTAGTCATAGTTTTTACACGCAGACCACAAAAAACCTGAAACTTTGCATCCTCACACAAAGTACCTACCTGTTTTTTATTTTATATTTATCTTAAAAAACGTTTAGGTATGTAGATCTGTTCACTGTATATTTCTTATCTTATACATCCCATTATTCGGAGATTACGAACGGGATAAGATTATTGTTCAGCCCCATTCATGAAAGTTATGAAGTCTTCGGCACAGCGGAAGATAGTCCCGTTCTTACTTGTTTTTCATTACAAAATAGTCCAAGCGTCATTCTAGTTGAAAATCGCCAAAATGACGACGGCGTCATCAATCTGTCAACGCTGGTTGCAACGCTCACACAATCTTTGACTGGATAGCAGAGGTCCCCAAAATTCAAACTGTGGCTGTGTGAGTAATGCGGCAGTTACTCACGAACGTAGGTACCAAAGACGTGTCAGCTGACACGACCTATCTTAAGAGCGGGCAACGTACGTAGCCCGGAACGTAGAAATCAAAACAATTTTGATTTTTTCCGTAAGAACGTGTCAGCTGATCGCCCTCTTACTAGACAGAGTTGCCTAGTAAACTTTTGTGCGCTAATTTTTGACCGTTTGCAGTTTTATGCAAAAATACCTAATTAAAGTTTGAAAAATTTTGAAAATAATTCGGAATAATTATGTAAAAGTGCAGATTATAAATATGTAATCTATTTATATTTATTTAATATTAATTCCAGCCCTTTACAACATCAAAAATTAAATTGGAAAAAGTTGATGTTTCCATAAGCATGCATGCAAAATGGTCAATGGCAACAGTGCTTATCTGTAATTCGGTCAAACGTGTTTCGTACGACAAACGTCCGTACGTACGGCACACGTCGGTGGGTAACTGCCGCTTTAGTTATCATTCACAATGCCCTCAAGCCCGTAGGAATAAATGTGGGCGTCTGGGTACATGTACATAACATAATTGTGTGTGTATTGTTTACAGCAAAGCACTGTTGCCATTGACCAGTTTGCATGCATGCTTATGCAAACATCAACTTTTGGAACTACAATTGTTCATGGTGCAAATGGCAGAAACAAATACTGAATAAGAATTTCTAGTTCATTTATTTGTAACCTCCAATTTTATATAATAATTTTAGAATATTTCAACAAAATTTGAAGCAATCATTAGGCCTTTTTGTATAATAACTGCAATTGGTTCAAACATAGCACACAAAATATTAATAGGCAACTCTGTCTTGTGAGAGATCTATCAGCTGACACGTTCTTACGGAAAAAATCTAAATTGTTTTGACTTCTACGTTCCGGGCTATGTACGTACGTGCGTTGAACGTCGGTGAGTTTTCGTTTACATTGCACACTCATAAGTTAGGTCGTGTCAGCTGACACGTTTTTCTACGTACGTTCGGGGGTAGAGGCTCCATTACTGATACTTAGCATAGACTTGACTTGACTTGAGAACTGTCACTTACAGTTCTGTTACATGAACATTGCATGTTACTGATTACTCAAAACTTTGCAACACTTAACTTGACTTAGAAGTCTGTTGAATTTTGATTTTCTATGTAAGTTCTAAGTGACGTTGACATTTTGAGATGCCATTTGTTTGTTTCCATGTCATTTTGACATTTTGTCATACAAATTGACGTTTATTTAAAAGAAAATTTCAAACCTGATTATGATGCCAGATTGTATGCGCTAAGTGGAGTATAATCGTGGCTAAGTTGCCAAGTTTACGCCAAGTCAAGTCAGGTCTATGCTAAGTATCAGTAATGGAGCCTTTTTTTTTTTTTTTTTTTTTTTTTTTTTTTTGGTTTACGAGGAGGAAGCATCGAAAGCCTCATAGTCAGTGTGGGACTTTAACCGCACTAAACCTCCTACCGTCTGAGTACCATTTACCCCCCGGTACTACCGTCAAGTATTCCGTCGGGAGGTAGGTTGAGCACTAAGCTCTACGTCTGTCGGGGTCACGTTGCTGTACTTAGATAGTGCCGCGGTATGGTTAAGGCTGGGACTGACACGCCCTGCTTACTACCTGAATGTGCTTGACGCATACCACTTCTACGAATATTTGCAAGCCTACCTTAAACACTGTGCATATAGTGCTTGTGGCATGCTTGTGCGTTCGACTACTTGTATTGTAGGGTTTTGTGTTTTACATATGTATATATGTGTAAATAAATTATATATGTATAAATAGAAATTTTTTTTCTTGAATTTTTTTTTTTTAATAGGTTTGTCCGTTTTTCATCTCATTTTTTATACCTTTCATGAAAATGAAATGGTATATTAATTTCGTCACGAAACCGAAAATTGTAAGTCCTTAAAGGAAAATAAATAGACCCACCATTAAGTATACCGAAATAATCAGGTTGAAGAGCTGAGTTGATTTAGCCATGTCCGTCTGTCCGTCTGTCCGTCTGTCTGTTTGTATGCAAACTAGTCCCTCAATTTTTGAGATATCTTGATAAAATTTGGTGAGCAGGTGTATTTGGGTGTCCGATTAGACATTTGTCGGAACCGACCGGATCGGACCACTATAGCATATATCCTCCATACAACCGATTTTTCAGAAAAAGAGGATTTTTGTAATATCTTACCCAATTTAACAGATTGAAGCTTCAAACTTCACCATATACTTTCGTATATTGCACATATTGGTGCCTGAAAAAATTTATGAGATCGGTCGTATATATAGTATATATCCCCCACAACCGATTGTTCAGATAAGGAACTTTTCGTAATTACTGCCCTATTTTAAGAGCTAGAAGCTTCAAATTTCAGCGAATGCTTACGTATATAGCATATATTGTTGTCTGAAAAAATCATAAAGATCGGTGGTATATATAGTATATATATGGTGGTATATATAGTATATATATATATAGTATATATATATATAATTTCGCAAATTTTAGCCCCATTTTAACAGCTAGAAGCTTCAAATTTCACCGAATATTTACTTATATAGCATATATTGTTGTCTGAAAAAATTATAGAGATCGGTTGTATATATAGTATATATCTCATACAACCGTTTGTTCAGATAAGAAACTTTTCGCAATTTCTACCCCATTTTAACAGCTATAAGCTTCAAATTTCACCGATTGGTTATGTATATAGCATATATTGTTGTCTGAAAAAATCATAGAGATCGGTTGTATATATAGTATATATCTCATACAACCGATTGTTCAGATAAGAAACTTTTCGCAATTTCTACCCCATTTTAACAGCTAGAAGCTTCAAATTTCACCAACTGCTTACGTGTATAGCATATATTGATGTCTGAAAAAATCGTTGAGATCGGTGGTATACATAGTATATATCTCATACAACCGATTGTTCAGATAAGAAACTTTGCGCAATTTCTGCCCCGTTTTAACAGTTAGAAGCTTCAAATTTCACAAAATGCTTTCGTATATAGCATATATTGTTGTCTGAAAAAATCATAGAGATCGGTGGTATATATATTATATACTTCATATAAACTGTCATATTGGACCCTTTTTTACGGCTAGAAGTTTCAAGATTCATCAAATTTCATCAAATAGTTACGTTTACGTCATATATTTTTGGAATACGTGATTCGTAGCCATAGTTTTTACATGCAGACCACAAAAAACGTGAAGCTTTGCATCCTCACACAGATTACCTACCTATTTTTATAACTTTCATGAAAATGAAATGGTATATTAATTTCGTCACGAAACCGAAAATTGTAAGTCCTTAAAGGAAAATAGATAGACCCACCATTAAGTATACCGAAATAATCAGGTTGAAGAGCTGAGTTGATTTAGCCATGTCCGTCTGTCCGTCTGTCCGTCTGTCTGTTTGTATGCAAACTAGTCCCTCAATTTTTGAGATATCTTGATAAAATTTGGTGAGCAGGTGTATTTGGGTGTCCGATTAGACATTTGTCGGAACCGACCGGATCGGACCACTATAGCATATATCCTCCATACAACCGATTTTTCAGAAAAAGAGGATTTTTGTAATATCTTACCCAATTTAACAGATTGAAGCTTCAAACTTCACCATATACTTTCGTATATTGCACATATTGTTGCCTGAAAAAATTTATGAGATCGGTCGTATATATAGTATATATCCCCCACAACCGATTGTTCAGATAAGGAACTTTTCGTAATTACTGCCCTATTTTAAGAGCTAGAGGCTTCAAATTTCAGCGAATGCTTACGTATATAGCATATATTGTTGTCTGAAAAAATCATAAAGATCGGTGGTATATATAGTATATATTTGGTGGTATATATAATATATATATATAGTATATATATATATAATTTCGCAAATTTTAGCCCCATTTTAACAGCTAGAAGCTTCAAATTTCACCGAATATTTACTTATATAGCATAAATTGTTGTCTGAAAAAATTATAGAGATCGGTTGTATATATAGTATATATCTCATACAACCGATTGTTCAGATAAGAAACTTTTCGCAATTTCTACCCCATTTTAACAGCTATAAGCTTCAAATTTCACCGATTGGTTATGTATATAGCATATATTGTTGTCTGAAAAAATCATAGAGATCGGTTGTATATATAGTATATATCTCATACAACCGATTGTTCAGATAAGAAACTTTTCGCAATTTCTACCCCATTTTAACAGCTATAAGCTTCAAATTTCACTGATTGCTTACGTATATAACATATATTGTCGTCTGAAAAAATCATAGAGATCGGTTGTATATATAGTATATATCTCATACAACCGATTGTTCAGATAAGAAACTTTTCGCAATTTCTACCCCATTTTAACAGCTAGAAGCTTCAAATTTCACCAACTGCTTACGTGTATAGCATATATTGATGTCTGAAAAACTCGTTGAGATCGGTGGTATACATAGTATATATCTCATACAACCGATTGTTCAGATAAGAAACTTTGCGCAATTTCTGCCCCGTTTTAACAGTTAGAAGCTTCAAATTTCACAAAATGCTTTCGTATATAGCATATATTGTTGTCTGAAAAAATCATAGAGATCGGTGGTATATATATTATATACTTCATATAAACTGTCATATTGGACCCTTTTTTACGGCTAGAAGCTTCAAGATTCATCAAATTTCATCAAATAGTTACGTTTACGTCATATATTTTTGGAATACGTGATTCGTAGCCATAGTTTTTACATGCAGACCACAAAAAACGTGAAGCTTTGCATCCTCACACAGATTACCTACCTATTTTTTATTTTATATTTATCTTAAAAATCGTTTAGATATGTTCAAATTTGACCAAATGCTTACGTGTATAGCATATATTGTTGTCTGAGAAAATCATAGATACCGGTGGTATATATAGTATATATCCCATACAACCGATTGTTCAGATAAGAAACTTTGCGCAATTTCTTCCCCATTTTAACAGTTATAAGCTTCAAATTTCACCGATTGCTTACGTATATAGTATGTATTGTTGTGTCAAAAAATCATGGAGAACGGTCATATATATAATATATATATGATGGTATATATAGTATAAATATATGGTATATATATATTTTTTTACGATTTCGGCCCCATTTTAACAGCTAGGAGCTTCAAATTTCACCAACTGCTTACGTGTATAGCATATATTGATGTCTGAAAAAATCATTGAGATCGGTGGTACACATAGTATATATCTCATACAACCGATTGTTCAGATAAGAAACTTTACGCAATTTCTGCCCCGTTTTAACAGTTAGAAGCTTCAAATTTCACAAAATGCTTACGTATATAGCATATATTGTTGTCTGAAAAAATCATAGAGATCGGTCGTATATATATTATATACTTCATATAAACTGTCATTTTGACCCCTTTTTTACGGCTAGAATCTTCAAAATTCATCAAATTTCATCAAATAGTTACGTTTTCGTCATATATTTTTGAAATACGTTATTCGTAGTCATAGTTTTTACACGCAGACCACAAAAAACCTGAAACTTTGCATCCTCACACGAATTACCTACCTGTTTTTTATTTTATATTTATCTTAAAAATCGTTAAGGTATGTAGATCTGTTCACTATATATTTCTTATCTTATACATCCGATTATTCGGAGATTACGAACGGGATAAGATTATTGTTCAGCCCCATTCATGAAAGGTATGAAGTCTTCGGCACAGCCGAAGACAGTCCCGTTCTTACTTGTTTTTTTTTTTTTTTTTTTGTTTTTTGTTTTTTGTTTTTTTTCCACAATACGTAACGGGGCTTTCCTCGTACTTCCACCGGTTGGAGAGGTCTTCTCTCCAATCCGAGTATAAACTCTGATTACATGTGAGACTACATGTGAGACGTTTACCCTCATACTCGTTGTTTCTACGGTTGGAGAGGCCATGTCTCCAATCCGTAGGTTTGTCGTTGCGTGTATGTTGACTGCTTTTGGTCGCACGGTTGAAGAGGCCGTGTCTCCAATCCGTGCTTTATTCCTTCACCTGGGGCAGTATTCGAGCGGTTGAAGAGGCCTTGTCTCCAATCCGTCGCCTGGTTTGCTATTACATTTACCTACATATATTACGGTATTTTCTTATTTTATCATTCTCACGCCGCTAATTGTACGGAGGCCTTGCATTCAATACGTGCTCAGCTCGATCCCCTCCACCTTAGCAATTTGTTATCCACCCACACAACTCGACTGTTCAATGTTCGCTGCTGCGCCGTAGCCTTTCAAGACTTCGTAGACACTTCATTATTTCCGCTATTACATCGCACGCCGCTGACCATTTTACCTTGCTTTGTAGCATGCATCCAACAATTGTTTCAGGAGTGTAATCCTCTCCAAATATTCTGCACAGTTTGCATCTCGAGCTATAGAACCTAGGACACTCGAAAAATACATGGTAAACATCTTCTACTGTATCGCCGCCGCAGTGATCGCATGTGTTGTTAGGCTCGTGATTGAATCGGTGCAAATATTTCTTAAAGCATCCGTGACCACTCAGAAACTGTGTGAGGTAGAAATCCACCTCGCCGTGCTTTCTAGATATCCATATATTAATATCTGGGATACATCGGTGTGTCCAACGACCATTTGTTGAGGCATTCCACCTGAGCTGCCAGTTCTTCACGCTTCGCTCTCGTGCTCCGTTACTTGAGCTTTGATCCCGATAAATCGTCGCTGCTGCTTTTGCTAATATGTCTATAGGACATATTTCTGCGATGATTGGTGCTGCGTCGTCAGAGACAGTTTTAAAGGAGCTACAGACGCATAGTGCACACAGGCGGTAAGTCGACCTTACCCCGCGGAAGTATGATTTATACTCCGTGGCCTGATGCCAAACAGGAGCCCCGTAAAGTATTTGGCTTTTTACAACGCCAGCCAGAAGTTGACGCCGTCGTTGCTTTGGTCCTCCTCTTGCATTTATCATTATCCTAGATAATGCTGCTACGGTTTTTGATACCTTTCCATTGGCATACTCTAAGTGGGATTTGAATGACAACCTCCTGTCTATCACAACCCCCAAGTATTTTATTGCAGGCAGGGTGTCGATGTCATGGCGGCCGATTCTTATAGTGACCTGCTCCACCCTTTTCCTACTTGATATGAGTACAGCCTCTGTTTTTTGTTCCGCCAGCTGCAGTCCATTTTTCGTAAGCCACGATTGAACCATCGCTATGCTTGTATTAGATTTGGCGCATATTTCGCCTAGGTGCTTGGCGGTGATTACCAATGCGATATCGTAGAAGTGTAGTGTAGTTGAGTAGAAATACTCCGTCGTACATAATATTCCAAAGCAGTGGACCGAGCACGGAGCCTTGAGGAACACCGCCTGTGACGTGAAGCTTTTCTACTCCAGCAGCCGTTTCATATTCCAGCACTCTACCTTCAAAGTAGCTGCGTATGATCCTACGCAGGTAAAGGGATATGCCTATCTGCTCCAGCGTGTCTAGAATGTTTGCCCAATTGGCAGTGTTGAAGGCATTTTTTACATCTAAAGTAACGATAAGGCAATATTCCTTAGAGCCTTCGAACCATCGGGTGCCACTTATGGCTTCTTGGGCCACTTCCTTCGCCATGTTCACAGCTTGGATGGTGGATCTTCCTTTCCTAAACCCAAACTGGTTATCGGAAATACCACCCACATCTTCAATTTCTTTTTCGAGTCGATTATAGAGGACTCGCTCAAGAACCTTACCGGCGGAGTCGAGCAGGCAAATGGGCCTGTAGCTAGATGGTTCCCCCGTATTTTTACCAAACTTTGGCAGCAGGACGAGCTTTTGTCGTTTCCATATTGTAGGAAATGTCCCCTCAGTCAAGCATGCATTAAATAGTTCCGCAAATGTTGGCGTGTTATAAGTGAGAGCTAGTTTGAGTGCTCTGTTTGGTACCCCGTCTGGGCCAGGAGACTTGCGGTCTTGCAGTCTGTTCACCGTTTGAAGGACCTCGACGACGGTAACCTCGTCAAATGAGTATAGTACGGCGCCTGATGTGGGAGACACTAACTCCCCTTGCGTGGGAAATAAAGTATCTACCACGTTTCTGAGAAAAGAGGGGCATGTTGGCATCGCCTCTCCTTTGTGTTTCAATTTCTTAAAAACCAATTTATAAGCTGTGCCCCAAGGGTCATTCTCGACGTCATCGCAAAGCTTGAGAAAGCATTCGCGCTTACTATCTTTTATTGCTCTCTTAAGTGCGAGTCGCGCTCTTTTGTAGGTAGCTCTGCACTCTAGAAATTCCGGTCTCCCTCTGGCTCGTTGATAGCGCCTCCTAGCCTGAATACACTCTCTCCTTAGGGAGTGTATGCGCTCGTTCCACCAAAATGTGGAACAATGTTGTTTGCGCTTGGTCTTTCTAGCCATTGACGCATCGCATGCTGCTCTAATATCCGCCATTAATTTATTCGCCATGTCGTTAGCACTTCCTCTATGTTCGACTGTTGTCAACATTAGCTTGAATATGTCGGGGTCGAAAGTATTGATATTCCAACCTCTGTTTTTTAGGGGTGGCTGTATAGTAGGCCGCCCTCCCCCCTCGAGGTTGATGTCCACCACAATCGCTTAGTCATCGCTTTGGGTATAGCAATCACTGATTTTCCACTCAGCCAACCTGTAGAGATTGGCGCTGACAAACGTTATGTCGATTACGGAGCCGAACCCATTTCTTAAGAAGGTGTTTTGCCCACCCACGTTAAGGAGCGCTACATCAAGGCATGCAAATGCTTCGAGCAGAGCCCTCCCTTTGGGAGATGTTCTCTGTGAGCCCCACTCTATAGCCCATGCATTTAAGTCTCCCGCGATGACGAAACGCTCCCGCAACGTCGCATCCATGGCTATTTTCCCGACGATTTCTTCGAACGCGTCCAGCGGCGTACTAGGTGGTATATAGCAACTGTAAACGTAAATGCCATCAATCTTATCGCATACGAATCCTCGTTCCTTAAGTATTAATTCCGCATATAAGGGATTATGTCTGCAGGACCAAATAGCAGTCTTGCTCAATTCGTCTTGTATCCAATTCGCAGTCTTCGCTCTGTAGGGCTCACTAAGAAGTGCTAAGTCAATCTTCAACTCCGAAACTGTTTCTGCCAGAAGGTCCTGGGCTGCTTCACAATGGTTAAGATTAAGTTGCAATAATCTCATAAAGGTCTTTGTTTCTGGACCGCTTCTTTATATACTGGGCACTTATAGCCACCAGTGTGATGGTCTGTGCCGCTGAGCCCTCTTCTAGCGCACAATAAGCACTTAAGCGCGTTAGTGCATGATTTCGCCGCGTGCCCTTGGCCCCCGCACTTAAAGCAAACGCCTTTGAGATTGGATTCGGTGCCGCAGTTTCTTGCTATGTGTCCGAACTCGAGACAGTTAAAGCATCGTTTCGGCTGAACTTTTGCTCGGACTCGGCATATGACCCATCCGATTCGGACTTTACCACTTCTCGTAAGTTCCCGAACTAACTCGGTGGGTAAAGACATAGTCGCAGTCTGCGTACCGCCGTTCGCTTCGCGCAAGGATCGAACACAAGACGGCTTAGCATTGAAACCTGCAAGCTGTGTGTTCAGCGCCTGGCAGACATCTTCAGCCGTCGTTACTTCGTCTATATCGCGTATTTCGCACAGAGACTCCTCCTTGAGGGACTTGACATCGGCTTTCCCTGAGAGAGCTTGTCCTACAGCTGCTTCAAGTTTTGCAGTGTCATTGTCCGTAATGGAGCCTTAACTGCCACTTAAGTGTGATATCTTCTGCATAGACGTCAAAATTCCAAAGTGATTGGATCACCTGATTTGTATTTGATTATCGCTGTCTCATTCTGTATCTTTTTCTATCACCCGCTGAAGATAGGCGCCGCCATATTGAACACCCTGTCAAAACGCTAAAAAGTAGCCATATTGAACATTCTGTCACGCATTTGACAGATAAGATATCACACTTAGTTATCATTCACAATGCTTGAGAGTTCGGTCAAACGTGTTTCATACGACAAACGTCCGTACGTACGGCACACGTCGGTGGGTAATTCCCGCTTAAAACTAAAATCATCTTATTGGTAGTGGTTTAGTTGTTTCTGAAAAATCAATGTGGTAAGACGTACGTATGCACGCATGTTTGTTAACACACAAAAAGTAATTCGTAAATATGCCATATAAATACTACTTTATTGCTTCAGTCTAAAGAAAAACTTAAACAAAATAAATTGTTAATATGAAACCATTAAAATATTCTGCGCATGAGCGTTTGTTTGCAAAATATATTTTCGCAAATGCGCAAATAAACAATAGCCGAATAAAGACGAAAGAGAATAATAATACGTGTGAAGTGGCGCCCATAATTATTCAACTAAATGGTGACCCCTGCTGTATAGCGAAGAAATATACCCTGCAAAAAATTCGGTTATTGTAGGATGAGTCGCAAAGGAGTATGCGACCAATGCCAGTTTTGATCTCTTTGTATGAGGTGAACTGTTCCCTTTTGTTTGAGCATGTCCTATGAAGAGACTAATTGTACCCATTTATACCGGGGTCGATAGGACCAATCCCCTTTGTACCCACATGGGAACATATGAAGACAATTCCCTTTTCGTATCAATAAGAACTCAAATAGGGCCAGTGGCATTTTTAGCCCCAATGGTGATCGAATATTTTGCCCGATCTAATCAGAAGATGGATGAATTTATCACTAATGGCTATGTTAATTTGAAAATGAAAACACCTCCAAAATAAGAACAGCAAAGCAAGTGTTAATGATTCACCACAAAATTTAAAGCAGCAGAGATAGTGAAGGAACATTATAAAACTGCAAAAGTTGTTAATGCGTATTCCTTTTGGATTTTGACAATTTTAGCCGTTGGCATGGCTACTGAGCCTTCTGTTTTGGAGTGCCACTGTTTGGTGGCTTCATAAACGTCTGCGGTTGTTTGTTTTGTGCGCTCCCCTTATTGCTCGCGTTGGCATTGCCAGCCGAAGGCCAAATTACATATGAATTGTCGACAAAATGCGTTCGGCTCCGACAAAAGTTTATCGCTAAAAGCGATTGATACGTTTTCGTTGTCGTTTTGTCGGGTTTGACAAGACCTTTACCAGACGATAGTTGCCATAGTTCACCAAAGCCGCTTAAGTAGTTTTAGCAATAAATTGGCGCAGAAAACCTGAGCGGGCACTGTCGGACAAAGCCTCTTTGTACCCCTGCGGGGAGTGTCGGTCAGCTCTTCTTTGTAACCCCACTGGTACTGGCTGACATACCCTTTTTCTACTCTAAATTATGCCTTTAAGGGATACTGTTCCAAGGTCCCCTTTATACCACAACGGGTGATGTCGGACAGGTCCTCTTTGTACCTTTTTGATTACTGTCGGGCAGATTCTCTTCGTACGTCTACGGGTGCTATCGAACAGATACTCTTTCTTCGCTTACGAGTACTGTCGGGCAAGTCCTCTTTCTACCCATACAGGACTGCTTACCGATTTTATAATTTTTTGTAACTTTAATACAATATTTTTACTTTCTTTTTCGTATGTATTGGTATTGTAGAAAAATATAACAAACAAAATCCTGCGATAATGAAACCTAAGATACTGGACTATTTTTTTATTGTTTATTAAAATTTGCTACATAAGTTTCAAACTGACTTATCCCAACTTAACCCAAAAAGGACTAGAGGGGATCAATTATATCCCAATAAAGAATAGGGATTAAGTGCACGATTTTTTGCAGGGTATACAACACAGACGCTGAGAGGCAATACAGCGCACTCTTATGTTTTGAGTGTGTGAGTTATGAGAGAGTTAACATATGTATGTGGAAACACGAGCGAAGGTCAAATGTTTACTGTCTCACTTATTAGGATTTTGGTCGATATCTCAAAAACCATTCCCCTTCCCAAAAACCTTTGTATACAAAAACTTGTAATACGAACATTTTAAAACAAAAGTCATCAAAATCGGTAAGGTATTTAATTAGTTATAGGGATACGAACAAAAATCAAACTTTCTTTTATATAATAGATAAACAATTTGTAAAAGGCAGTATTTTCTTTATTTAATGTGTAACTATCAAAATCTAACATTTAAATTAGCCACGAATCGCTTGCTTTGAAATATTTTTGCTTAACAGTGTTTTTTGAGATGTTTGCTCTTGGTTGCTTGCACCAGCTTGCTCCATCTGCGATTGACAGTTGATCTGCTCTGCTCTGACATGTTCTGGACTTGTTTTAGCTTCAACAAATGGACCTTATGATAGGCAAATAATAAGACATTTCGAAATTGGTAACATTGTTGCGTCTGCAATATTTCAAGTATGCTAATTAATATGACCACTTCCTGGTCATCGTTGGGCAGAGGTACGTCTGCTTCCACCACAGTGATTGCACCATGATATGACTAACACTCGGCAAGAAAACAGACTAGCTGCACATAATTAGCCATTCTTCACAAATATAAATAACGCGAAAGTGCTGTGTTTTATAATGAAGTCAGTGAAACATTAATTGGAAGGTGTTGTTATAAATCGACTGCTGAGTATAAATCACCCTACCTCGGCTAAACGCCCCATTTCAGTAGGCGTTTTTGAAACCAATGCTGTGATAGGGCGTTTTTGGATAAAATACTGAAGTAGGGCGTTTTTCAAAATCTGAAATAGTGCGTTATCTCAGAATGGGCATTTTCGAAAAAGCAGCTGCGATAGGGCGATATTCCACTTAGGAGTCGATTTACAACAACACCTTCCAATTAAGGTTTCAATGATTTGGAATAAAACTTAGAACTTTTGCATTATTTACATTTGTTAATACAACCTGATATACGTATCTCGCACCACTCTCTCCTAACGTCACCGCACATAGTAGTCCATTCCCAACGCTCGGTGCTCCAGGATCTCTCTTACACGCATCATTTCCTTCACGTTCAGCACAAATTATTGATTTGTATATATTTTGATTTATCATCTTATAACGATCCGCACAAAGCCGCTGTGGTACGCTAGGCAGGACAGTTGTTCGGAGTATAGCCTCGTAGTTCCGATTACGACGCGGGGTAAAGGGTGTATGCACTTTAATCGCACCTATATCCATATTGTATGTTGTGGAATTATAACTGCGTGATTTATATGTTTTCTTCGCCTGGCGACGTTGTCCAGTTTCGCACATATCTCCTACACCAACTACACGATGAACAGGAGCGCAAAATGAATGCGTTAATTCATTGTAGTTTTGACTTTTTTCGCCGCTTGTTAATTCTTAAGTACAGCAAGAAAACATTCGTGAGCGCTATTTATACCCATTGAACCGTGTTAATAAAAAAAAACAAACAAAAGCTTATTCTTTTGGATTCCAGGAATTTGACACAAACCACATTACCCACTTGAAGATTAGCAAAAAACGCGGTGTTTTCGTTAAAATTTAAGAAAAAGTTATTGAAAAAGTTAAAAAATAGTTAAATTGTGGTTTCTATATCAAAATAGAATATTTAGAATAATATAAAATATTTCAATGGTGAACTACCTACCCTGCGATTTGATGTTTTACTGTTTCCCACTATTTGTTCTGTTGGCGGTTCTCTTTAGCTTTACATCTCTGGTTAAAAGACAGCCTGCAAAATTTGTTTGTGAATGTCGCCAGCCTTTAGTAGCAATAGAGAAGTCATTGTGGATAGGACAAGTGTGATATCTTCGGCATAGACGTCAAACTTACAAATAGAACCGATCACCTGATTTTTAATAGGACTATCGTGGCCTCTTCTCGTATCTCTTTTTATCGCCGCTGAAGATAGCCGGCCGTATGCGCCGCCACAATGAACATCTTGTCAAAACGCCGCGAAAAAAATGTATGTTGCATATAAATTCAAGACGCAATACTTTAAGTTATGAGGACGGGTCTTGTCATTTGCGAATCCATTTTGTAATATTGACTTCATCTGTGTGGTTTATTGCATCATAGTAAAGTCCAAATTGAAAGTTGTCAAAAGTTAAACTGTAAAATCTATATGATTAGAAAACTCAATCATATAAAAAAGAAATTAAATAAAACAAGTAAGGGTGTCTAAGTTCAGGTGTAAGTTCGGGTAGCTTTGTCATAAAAGGAGGGTGACACGCCAATTTTCAAAAATTTTACTATTATATAATTTTTGTTATAATTTCATCATGGTTCAATTATACGGTTGGCTCACCTCATCAGCTGATTTTATTTATGTCATCGCATGGTCGATGCGATTGTCAAAAGCAGATGGCAAACTCAAAATGAAACCAACACATTGACAACATTTTCTTACTACACACAAAAATTGCTATGTTTTATGTTTTCATTTCATTCCATTCTCCTAATGCCAATACACAGATTTTGCCAATTTGAACAGACATATTTTGTTGCTGTACAGATGAGCCAACCATATATAGTTGAACCATGAATTTCATTTAGAAAGTAAAAAACCGATTATATTAAGCTCTTTTTCGCGAAACTAATGCGGCAGTTACCCACCGACGTGTGCCGTACGTAAGGACGTTTGTCGTACGAAGCACGTTTGAACGAACTCTCAAGCCCGTAGGAATCAATGTGTGCGTCTGTGTACGTGTACATAACATATTTGTGTGTGTATTGTTTATAGATAAGCACTGTTGCCATTGACCATTTTGCATGCATGCTTATGGAAACATCAACTTTTTCCAATTTAATTTTTGATATTGTAAAAGGCCGGAATAAATATTAAATAAGTATAAATAGATTACATATTTATAATCTGCACTTTTACATAATTATTTCGAATTATTTTCACAATTTTTCAAACTTTAATTAGGTGTTTTTGCATAAAAGTGCAAACGGTCAAAAATTAGCGCACAAAAGTTTACTAGGCAGTGAGAGAGCGATCAGCTGACACGTTCTTACGGAAAAAATCAAAATTGTTTTGATTTCTACGTTCCGGGCTACGTACGTACGGGCGTTGCACGTCGGTGAGTTTTCGTTTACATTGCACACTCATAAGATAGGTCGTGTCAGCTGACACGTTTTTGGTACGTACGTTCGTGAGTAACTGCCGCGTAAAGCTTATTATATGCGCCTACGACCCTTTTAAAAGTCGTTAATATAAATATGTGCGTGGTCCTTAACCGACCTCGTCCATAAATATTTCCAACTATAAAGAAAATATGTGTACCTACCCAATTTTATTACGATATGTCAATTGTTCTTCGTGTTATGCCTCCCGAACCATAGAAAATTTGTTTGTCAAAAAAATGGCAGTGTCACGCCCATTTTCAAAATTTTGTATATTTTCAAATTTTTGTTATAATTCCATTTAGAAAGTAAAATACCGATGATATTCGGCTCTTTTTCGCAAAGGTATAGCTTTTTATACTCTTCTACGACCCTTTTAAAAGTCTTTTATATAAATGTGAGGGTGGTCCTTAACCGATTTCGTCCAATTTTTCTAGGAAAATATATGTACCTAATCTTATAACGATCCGTTAATTTTTCTTCGAGTTATGGCTCCCGAAAAATAGAAAATAGCTTAGTCATAAAAGGGGCGTGGCATCTTCGCAAATTTAAATTTTTTCCTTTTTCTTGTTATAATTCCACTTGGGAAAAGAAATACCATTGATATAAAGCGCTGTTTTGCAAAGATATAGCTTGTTTTAATCGTCCAAGACCCTTTTAAAAATCTAAAAGCGGGCGTGGTCCTTAACAGATAGGTATCGTAATTTTTTCTTCGAAGCATTCTTTATAGTGAAGGCAACATCTCTTTTGAATTTTGTTATGATGTATTGATTTATGATTAATAATATTATTAAAATTGATTTTATCACAAGTGGGCGGTGCCACGCCCATTTTAAATTGTTTTTTCGAATTTTTAATCGAGAGTCTCTATATTAGTCCACAAGTCAATGTTCAACGTTCTAGGTGTATTATTTACTAAATAATCAGGTTTTTTGTGTTTTCCAAATTGTTATATATATAAAAAAGTGGTCATGGTTATCATCCGATTTCGCTCATTTTAAATAGCGATGGGAGATGAGTGTCAAGGAACCCTACCAAATTTCAATAATATATCTCAATATTTGCTCAAGCTATCGTGATCACAGACAGATTTACGGACAGGCGGACGGACATAGCTAAATCAGTTCCTTTTGTCATCCTGAGCATTTTGATATTTGGAAGTCTATCTTTATCCCGATTAGTTTATGCCGTTACGATCAACCGTTATGTTACCAAAGTTGATATACTCTGTGTTCAAAGCGTGCTGAGTATACAAATAGTGAAAATAAACAATAAGGGAGCTCAGAATATTGTGTATTTGACGTTGAAAACGTAGCTATAGCAAATATAAGCCACATGTCTTGAGAAACTTTTTTTCCACATTTTGTTTTGTGTTGGTAGTTGTTGATTTGTTATTCAATATTGAAAAATAAACTATTGTTTTTGTTTGTTGCATATTTCTAATGAGATAGCAAATGCATATTCGTGGACGATTAAAATAAGCTATATCGCAAAACAGAGCTTTAGGTATATCAATGGTATTTCTTTTCCCAAGTGGAATTATAACAAGAAAAAGGAAAAAATTTAAAATTTGTGAAAATGCCACGCCCCTTTTACGACTAAGCAATTTTCTCTTTTTCGGGAGCCATAACTCGAAGCAAAATTAACGGATCGTTATAAGATTGAGTACATATATTTTCCTTATATCAGGAAATATTTCTAGAAAAAATGGACGAAATCGGTTAAGGACCACCCTCACGTTTATATAAAAGACTTTTAAAAGGGTCGTAGAAGAATATAATAAGCTTTACCTTTGCGAAAAAGAGCCGAATGTCATCGGTATTTTACTTTCTAAATTGAATTATAACAAAAATTTTAAAATATAAAAAATTTTGAAAATGGCCGTGACACTGCCCTTCTTTTGACAAAACAATTTTCTATGTTTCGGGAGGCATAACACAAAGAAAAATTGACATTACTTACTTACTTAATTGGCGCTTAACCGTCTAAACGGTTATGGCCGTCCAACAAGGCGTGCCAGTCGCTCCTTCGCTCCGTCAACCGGCGCCAATTGGTCACACCAAAGGAGTTTAAATCGTTTTCCACCTGGTCCTTCCAACGGAGTGGGGGCCGTCCTCTACCTCTGCTTCCATAGGCGGGTTCCGATAGAAACACTTTCTTGGCCGGAGCATTATCTTTCATTCGCATAACATGGCCTAGCCAGCGCAGCCGCTGCGTTTTAATTCGCTGGACTGTGTTGATGTCTGCGTATAGCTCGTACAGCTCCACAGAGATCCACAAACCTTTCGAACAACTTTTCTCTCGAACACTCCCAAAGCCTCTTCATCTGCTGATGTCATGGTCCATGCTTCTGTCCCATATAGCAGGACGGGTACGATAAGTGACTTGTAGAGTATGATTTTCGTTCGCCGATAGAGGACTTTACTTTTCAATTGCCTACTTAGTCCAAAGTAGCATTTATTGCCAAGATTGATTCTTCGCTGGATTTCAGTGCTGATGTTGTTGCTAGTGTTGATGCTGGTTCCCAAATAAACGAAGTCTTTTACTATTTCGAAATTATGGCTGCCAACAGTAGCGTGGTTGCCAAGGCGCATATGCGCTGACTCTTTGCTCGATAATAGCAGGTACTTCGTTTTATCCTCATTCACCATCAAACCCATCTTTACCGCTTCTTTTTCCAGTTTGGAGTAAGCAAAACTAACAGCGCTGGTGTTTAGGCCGATGATATCAATGCCATCAGCATATGCCAGTAATTGCACGCTTTTATAGTATATTGTTCCAGTACAGTTTAGTTCTGCAGCTAGTATAATTTTCTCCAGCATCAAATTAAAGAAATCACACGATAGGTGGTGACCCTGTCTGAAATCTCATTTAGTTTCGAACGGCTCGGAGAGGTCCTTCCCAATTCTGACTGAGCTGATGGAGTTGCTCAATGTCATTTTGCACAGCCGTATAAGTTTTGCGGGGAAACCAAATGCAGACATAGCGGCATATAGGCAGCTCCTTTTCGTGCTGTTGAAGGCGGCTTTAAAGTCGACGAAAGGTGATGTGTGTCGATTCTCTTTTCACGGGTTTTGTCCAAGATTTGGCGCATTTTGAAAATCTGGTCGATGGTAGATTTACCAGGTCTGAAGCCGCACTGATAAGGTCCAATCAGCCGGTTCACGATGGGCTTCAATCTTTCGCACAATACACTTGAAAGGACCTTATATGCGATATTAAGAAGGCTGATTCCACGATAGTTGGTGCATTTTGCAGTATCCCCCTTCTTGTAGACTGGGCAAAGAACACTTAGATTCCAACCGTCGGGCATGCACTCGTCAGCCCATATTTTGCTAAAAAGGTGCTGCATGCGCTTTACCAACTCCTCGCCGCCGTACTTGAATAGGTCCGCAGGCAATCCATCAGCGCCCACGACCTTGCTGTTTTTCAATCTGGTTATTGCTATTCTAACTTCGTCATAATCGGGCGGGGGGACATATATTCCATCATCATCGATTGCGGGATCGGGTTCTTCATCAGAGCAGAGAAGTGTTCCCTCCATAATCTAAGCACTCTCTGGACATCAATAACAAGGTCGCCGTTTTCGTTCCTACAGCAGCTTGCCCCGGTCTTAAAACCTTCCATCTGTCGCCGTATTTTTCGGTAAAATTTTCGGGCGTTATTCCTGGTGGCTAGCAGCTCAAGCTCCTCGCACTCACGCCTTTCTGTTTCTGCTTTTTTCTTCCCGAAAAGGCGTCTTGCTTCCCTTTTCAACTCACGATAGCGTTGACACACTCCTCTTGTCGCGCTTGCTTTTAACGTAGCCCTGTAGGCAGCGTCTTTTCTTTCGATTGCAACGCGGCATTCATCATCGTACCAGTTGTTTTTTCGTGGCCGCCTGTAACCAATTTTTTCTTCGGCGGCAATAAGAAGTGCTTTGGAGATATGCTCCCACTGCTCCTGTATTCCTTCAGGATGAGTTGTGCGCTCAGAGAGCAGGTGTGAGAGTCGAGTTGCGAAATCGTTGGCAGTCTGTTGTGATTGAAGCTTTTCGACGTCTAGCTTTCCTTGTGTTTTTTGTTGCTTAGTTTTAGCCGTGCTGAGGCGGGTGCGTATTTTGGCTGCAACGAGATAATGGTCCGAGTCGATCTTAGGGTCTCGGATCAGCGCACATCTAAAACACTGGAGGCCTGCCGTCCGTCTATCACAACGTGATCGATCTGATTCCGAGTATTTCGATCAGGAGACAGCCATGTAGCTTGATGTATATTTTTATGCATGAACCTCGCGCTGAATATGACCATGTTTCGAGCACCGGCAAAGTCAATCAGCCTCAGTCCGTTAGGAGAAGTTTCATTATGTAGGCTGAACTTTCCGACTGTAGGGCCAAAAACATCTTCTTTGCCCACCCTGGCGTTAAAACCGCCAAGCACAACTTTTATATCATGACGGGGGCGGCGCTCGTATGTGCGTTCTAATTGTTCATAATATGTGCCTTTCACCTCATCGTCTTTCTCCTCTATCGGCGCATGGGCGCAGATGAATGATATATTAAAAAATTTTGCTTTTATTCGGATAGGGGCGAGATGCTCGTCCACGGCCGTGAACGCTAGAACTTGGCGACAAAGTCTCTCTCCCACCACGAATCCGACGCCGAAACTGCGCTTATTCGTATGGCCACTCCAATAGATGTCACAATTTTTGATTTTCTTTCTTCCTTGCTTCGTCCAACGCATTTCTTGGATGGCGGTGATGTCAGATTTTGCTTTGACGAGGACATCAACCAGCCGGGCATCTGCACCAATCCCATTCAGGGAGCGGACTTTCCAGGTGCATGCCCTCAATTCATTGTCCTTCAAACGTTTGCCATGGTCGTCATCAATAGAGAGTGTATTTATCCGAGGCTTGTTGTTATATTTAATTGGAGTATAGTTTTACGTGGCGGGTCCCAAGCCCAGCGCACAACCCGCTCAGCGGGGGTGAAAAAATTACTTACACGTTTATATAGCGAGCCGCTTGCTCCAAGCCAGACGCCCGCTTGCAGTCGCACCTAGAGGTGTACAGACGCTGCCGATGAGGTCATATTTACATATCCTAATAAAATTGGGTGCATTTATTTTCTTTATGACTGGAAATATTTCCAGAAAAAAATGGACGAAATCGGTTAAGGAACACGCCTATATTTATATAAACGACTTTTAAAAGGGTCGTAGACGAATATAGTAAGCTTTACCTTAGCGAAAAAGAGCCGACTGTCATCGGTATTTTACTTTCTAAATGGAATTATAACAAAAATTAGAAAACATTAAAATTTTTGAAAATGGGCGTATCACCCCTTTTATGAGATGAGTTTCAAGGAAATTTTAATAAGATATCTCAATATTTACTCAAGTTATGATGATCACAGATAGATTTACGGACAGGCGAACGGACACGGTTTCATCCTGAGCATTTTGATATATGGAAGTCTATCTTTATCTCGATTAATTTATGACGTTACGATCAACCGTTATGTTACCAAAGGTAATATACTCTGTGTTCAAAGCGTGCTAAATATACAAATAGTGAAAATAAACAATAAGGGAGCTCAGAATATTGTGTATTTGACGTTGAAAACGTAGCTATAGCAAATATAAGCCACATGTCTTGAGAAACTTTTTTTTCCACATTTTGTTTTGTGTTGGTAGTTGTTGATTTGCTATTCAATATTGAAAAATAAACTATTGTTTTTGTTTGTTGCATATTTTTAATGGCGTAGCAAATGCAGAGTCGTGTATTTTGTTATTGTATTGTATTGCGGCGGCCACCGTGGAGTGATGTTAGCGTGCTTCGCCTACCACACCGTATGCCCTGGGTTCACACCCCGGGCAAAGCAACATCAAAATTTTAGAAATAAGGTTTTTCAATTATAAGAAAATTTTTCTAAGCGGGGCCACCCCTCGACAGTGTTTGGCAAGCGCTCCGGGTGTATTTCTGCCATGAAAAGTTCTCAGTGAAAACTCATCTGCCTTGCAGATTCCGTTCGGAGTCGGCATAAAACATGTAGGTCCCGTCCGGCCAATTTGTAGGGAAAATCAAGAGGAGCACGTCGCAAATTGGAAGAGAGGCTCGGCCTTAGATCTCTTCGAAGGTTATCGCGTCTTATATTCATTTTTTTTTGTATTGTGAAAATTATGCAACGCAAGTTTGCAATGCAATGATGCTATTTTCAGAAAATCCTGACCTTTAATAATTTCGTTATGTAGTGCATATTTTAGACTGTAGTGTAAACAGCCAACAATTTAAGGCCAAATATTTAAATCAGCTACCCTGTAACAAAAATAGTCTAAGGGTTCATCAACACATAAAAAAGCATTTTCCTTTCTTGCTGACATAGCCATTCACACGATTTAATACAGGTGTGTGTACAACACACAACCAAACAAATTTGCATTCAAGCAAATTTGCGAACGTTGCATTTCCCACAGAAGTCACAACTCAAACAGGTGAGTAGGTACATATTTTGTATCAAGTTATATGTAGGTATGTAAGTATGTATGCTTAAGGTAAATATGTATGTAAGTATATATGCTTAAATGTAAATATGTATATAAGAATATGTTAGAATAATTTTGTATAAATAAGCTGACAACATTTGAATAAAAGAGCAATTAAGCATTGAGCTCTGATCACTCACAACGCAGTCTATTTTATTTCAAACCTTTTACATGGCGATCCTGCCTATGATTCTTCTGGCTGATTTTTCAGCCTAATTTCATAGCTGGAAAGGACCTTACTGGCTGATTACAGCCTAAGCTTTATAAAAGGAACAAAGAGTGAAGCTATAAAACGAGTTTCTTACTCTAAATTTTATCCTGGAAGAAGAAAAGCAAAAAGGAGCTGATCAAACGAAATCTACTGAAAGCTAATTTGAATAAATATGGAGCACTCAAAAATGACGCTATATAGCAATTTTTATGATAATTTACGGGCTTTATAATCGAAATGATGCAGGAGCAGTGGATATGACCAGTAAAAATTTTGATATTACCTTGGAAGGAACAAAAGAACCACATTCGGAATAAACAACAAGACTGGCAGCATAATAAGTATAAATATAATAAATATAATTACCTTAATTTTGAAATAGTTTTAACATTTTAGACATAATTTCTAAGCAGGAAAAATATACGGGCAACCTAACGGCTGCCTATTGACAAACAAAAATTCAAATTTCTGCTGTAAAAACCTTTTTTTTGCTAAATTTTGAGATATGTTCCAAGAAGGGGACATACAAAGTCAAAGCCAATTTGATCAAATTTTTGAAAGATTAGTTAAACTAAATCTGAAATTTCAAGAAGGTGAAAACAAAACACCTGAAATACCCAAGCAAGGCCCTAAGCCAATAACAATCGAGGAATATAGACAGAGAAATAAGATTCAAAAAATTGAGGAACCTAAAGTTCCAAAACCGATAAAACTGAAAAGAAAAAGAGGAGGAAAGCAATTTGCAATTCGAAAAACAATAGCCAGGATTTATGAAAAAATTAATTGAAGCACAAATCAAGCAGAAAAAATTAAACTAAAACAAGAAATCAAGGAATTAAGGAAAAATAATTATCAAAATAAAACCAAACCCAGCAATGTAAACATTAGGGTATTGAAAAAAAAAAATAAAAATAAAATACAATTTTGTAAAACTATTGATTTTAAAATTATGGAAAGATCAAGAAAAATTAAAAGTTATGTAAAAGGCCCACTTGAGGACCTTAAAAATGAAATTAAAATTGTAAATGAGGAAAAAACTCTAGCATGGTTGAAAAAATGGTGGAAACTTATTGATATGCCTGGGGAACCAACAATATGGAATGTAAGAAACCCACCAGCAACAACACCCGAAGAATTATATAGGTGCGAAGTCAAATTTATGGCAATCAAAAATAGAAAAACCAACGGCAAACGTTGTAAACTCAGTACAAGTAGTAGATCATACTGAGGCACTAGAAACTATCAAAATCATGCTTCTAATAATCTACGTAGTTAGTTGCATCAGTTTGTTTCTGAAACTCTACTCAACCCATAATAAATTCCTAAAAAAGCGATATACCAGCCGCGTAGACGATTTAGATAAGGTTTAGCTAAATTTTAACTACCATCCCCAATGGGCAAATGGGAAGATATCGTTAAACTACTTATAGAAAAAAAAACGATAGGAGAAAAATCTTACAAATGTATTAATAACAAGTAAGGAAGGCTAAGTTCGGGTGTAACCGAACATTACATACTCAGTTGAGAGCTATGGAGACAAAATAAGGAAAATCACCATGTAGGAAAATGAACCTAGGGTAACCCTGGAATGTGGTTGTATGACATGTGTATCAAATGGAAGGTATTAAAGAGTATTTTAAGAGAGAGTAGGCCATAGTTCTATGGATGGACGCCATTTAGGGATATCGCCATAAAGGTGGACCAGGGCTGACTCTAGAATGTGTTTGTACGATATGGGTATCAAATGAAAGGTGATAATGAGTATTTTAAAAGGGAATGGGCTTTAGTTCTATAGGTGAACGCCTTTTCGAGAAATCGCCATAAAGGTGGACCAGGGGTGACTCTAGAATATGTTTGTACGATATGGGTATCAAATGAAAGCTGTTAATGAATATTTTGAAAAGCAGTGATCCTTAGTTCCATAGGTGGACGCCGTTTCGAGATATCGCCATAAAGGTGGACCAGGGGTGTCTCTAGTTGTACGATATGGGAATCAAATGAAAGGTGTTACTGAGCATTTTAAGAGGGAGTGGGCATTAGGTCTATAGGTGCACGCCTTTTCGAAATGTCGCCATTAGGGTGGGCCAGGGGTGACTCTAGAATGTGTTTGTATGATATGGGTATCAAATGAAAGATGGTAATGAGTATTTTAAAAGGGAGTAATCCTTAGTTCTATAGGTGGACGCCTTTTCGAGATATCGCCATAAAGGTGGACCAATGGTGACTCTAGAATGTTTGTACGATATGGGTATCAAACGAAAGGTGCTACTGAGCATTTTAAGAGGAAGTGGGCATGAGGTCTATAGGTGGACGCCTTTTCGAGGTATCGTCATTAGGGTGGGCCAGGGGTGACTCTAGAATGTGTTTGTACGATATGGGTATCAAACGAAAGGTGTTACTGATCATTTTAAGATGGAGTGGCATTAGGTCTATAGGTGGACGCCTTTTCGAGATATGGCCATTAGGGTGAGCCAGGGGTGACTCTAGAATGTTTGTACGATATGGATATCAAACGAAAGGTGTTACTGAGCATTTTAAGAGGGAGTGGGCATTAGGTCTATAGGTGGACGCCTTTTCGAGATATCGCCATTAGGGTGGGCCAGGGGTGACTCTAGAATGTTTGTACGATATGGGTATCAAACGAAAGGTGTTACTGAGCATTTTAAGAGGGAGTGGGAATTAGGTCTATAGGTGGACGCCTTTTCGAGATATCGCCATTAGGGTGGGCCAGGGTGACTCTAGAATGTGTTTGTACGATATGGGTATCAAATGAAAGGTGGTAATGAGTATTTTAAAAGGGAGTAATCCTTAGTTGTATAGGTGGACGCCTTTTCGAGATATCGCCATTAGGGTGAGCCAGGGGTGACTCTAGAATGTTTGTACGATATGGGTATCAAACGAAAGGTGTTACTGAGCATTTTAAGAGGGAGTGGGCATTAGGTCTATAGGTGGACGCCTTTTCGAGATATCGCCATTAGGGTGGGCCAGGGGTGACTCTAGAATGTTTGTACGATATGGGTATCAAACGAAAGGTGTTACTGAGCATTTTAAGAGGGAGTGGACATTAGGTATGTAGGTGGTCGCCTTTTCGAGATATCGCCATTAGGGTGGGCCAGGGGTAACTCTAGAATGTTTGTACGATATGGGTATCAAACGAAAGGTGTTACTGAGCATTTTAAGAGGGAGTGGGCATTAGGTCTATAGGTGGACGCCTTTTCGAGATATCGCCATTAGGGTGGGCCAGGGTGATTCTAGAATGTGTTTGTACGATATGGATATCAAATTAAAAATATTAATGAGGGTTTTAAAAGCGAGTGGCCCTTAGATGTATATGTGAAGGCGTTCTCGCGATATCGGCCAAAATGTGGACCAGGTGATCCAGAAAATCATCTGTCGGGTACTGCTAATTTATTTATATATGCAATACCACTAACAGTATTCCTGCCAAGATTCCAAGGGCTGTTGATTTCGCCTTGTAGAACTTTTTCATTTTCTTCTACTTAATATGGTAGGTGTCACACCCATTTTACAAAGTTGATTTCGCCTTGTAGAACTTTTTCATTTTCTTCTACTTAATATGGTAGGTGTCACACCCATTTTACAAAGTTTTTTCCAAAGTTATATTTTGCGTCAATAAACCAATCCAGTTACCATATTTCATCCCTTTTTTCGTAGTTGGTATAGAATTATGGCATTTTTTTCATTTTTCGTAATTTTCGATATCGATAAAGTGGGCGTGGTTATGGTCGGATTTCGGCCATTTTTAATACCAAGATAAAGTGAGTTCAGATAAGTACGTGGGCTAAGTTTAGTAAAGCTATATCGGTTTTTGCTCAAGTTATTGTGTTAACGGCCGAGCGGAAGGACAGACGGTGGACTGTGTATAAAAACTGGGCGTGGCTTCCACCGATTTCGCCCATTTTTACAGAGAACAGTTACCGTCACAGAATCTATGCTCCTACCAAATTTGAGAAGGATTGGTAATTTTTTGTTCGACTTATGGCATTAAAAGTATTCTAGACAAACTAAATGAAAATGGGCGGAGCCACGCCCATTTTGAAATTTTCTTTTATTTTTGGATTTTGTTGCATCATATCATTACTGGAGTTGAATTTTGACTTAATTTACTTATATACAGTAAAGATATTAACTTTTTTGTTAAAATTTGAATTTAAAAAAAAAATTTTTTAAAAAGTGGGCGTGTTCTTCATCCAATTTTGCTAATTTTTATTTAGCACATATATAGTAATAGTAGTAACGTTCCTGCCAAATTTCATCATGATATCTTCAACGACTGCCAAATTACAGCTTGCAAAACTTTTAAATTACCTTCTTGTAAAAGTGGGCGGTGCCACCCCCATTGTCCAAAATCTTACTAGTTTTCTATTCTGCGTCATAACGTCAACCCACCTACCAAGTTTCATCGCTTTAACCGCCTTTGGCAATGAATTATCGCATTTTTTTGGTTTTTCGAAATTTTCGATATCGAAAAAGTGGGCGTGGTTATAGTCCGATATCGTTCATTTTAAATAGCGATCTGAGATGAGTGCTCAGGAACCTACATACCAAATTTCATCAAGATACCTCAAAATTTACTCAAGTTATCGTGTTAACGGACGGACGGACGGACGGACGGACGGACATGGCTCAATCAAATTTTTTTTCGATCCTGATTATTTTGATATATGGAAGTCTGTATCTATCTCGATTCCTTTATATATGTACAACCAACCGTTATCCAATCAAACTTAATATACTCTGTGAGCTCTGCTCAACTGAGTATAAAAATACAAAAGTAAAGGCAGAAACAGTAGTAAAGCATCTTAAAATAATAATTGAAGTATTTAACAAAATAGGAAAAACACTACAACAGTTGAATGGTAAACTAGATGGCAATCGAAAGGACCAAGCATATCAAATTTTTTCCAGCGTTAGAGACAAATTGGTGTCCTAACTGGCAAGATATGATATAGAATTCAAAGTACCAACAAGTTTCAAGAAAGAAATAGAAATAGACTTTAGCACATTCCTTCTGGAGTCAGCCTGCGATTTAGAAGAGGAACCAGAAATAGAACAAAAAGTAGAAAAAGAAAAACAGGAAATTTTAACAGAGACATCAAACTCACAAACTGAAATCAACAAAATGTCACAAACAATAGACGAATTTTTAAAGAATGCTTCATCAGTTTTGCCAGAATTCGATGAAAACTTGAATAGCTTTTTGGATGCTTTAGATATCTTAGAACAAATTAAGGATACCCATGAAGCAATAGCGGTTCCAATGATAAAATCTAAGCTGAAAGGAACAGCCAGAAAACTAATAAACACTGAAAGCACAATCGAAGCAATAAGACAAAAATTAAAAACAGCAATTTTAGGTGAATCAGTTGAAGTTTTGACAGCAAAACTCCTGAATATCCAACAGCGCAGTAAAACTGCAAATCAATGCACTGCTGAAATTGAAAAGCTCACAAAATCGTTGGAAGGAGCATACATATCTGACGGACTAACACCAGAGTTAGCAACCAAGTATGCTACACAATCAGCTGTGAAAGCTATGTAAAAACTGCTCCAACGATAAAGTAAAAACAATTATGCAAGCTGGAACGTTCACAACAATGAACGAAGCCATATCAAAATTTACTAACAGTTGCACAGACGTAACTGGAAATACAAATTCACTACTACATATTCGTCAACAAAATTCCAATTTCCGAGGAAACTTCCGCAGGAGTCACTAAAACAATAATTATAGAGGAAATTATAGACGTTCTTTCAATACGTATAATAATAATAATAATAATAACAGACAAAATAACCAAAGACCTGGTCGAAATTTCGGATAGCGAGGAAATATCCGCAATAACACCAGAAATGTCCGAAATGTTACACAACAGGAAAACCAACAAACTCCACCTCAATAACTAACAAATTATATATTTTAAATTTACATCTTAATGATTCCATATCAACCCTCTTAATCGATACGGGAGCGGATATTTCAATAAAAAAAAGGGGCAGATTGACAGTAATGTCACGATAAATAATTCTCAAAAAACAGATCTAAGAAGAATTGGTCAAGGAATAACAGTCATTATTGGCACGGTTAAAGCAGATTTAGAAGATGATTACCTATTAATTAGACACAAATTTCACGTAGTAGAAGACACTTTCCCAATCCCATGTGATTGAATATTAGGATTAGATTTCATTAAAAAATATAATTGCATTTTGGATTATCAAACAGAAGGTGACACTCTAATATTGAGAACATATGACTGCCCAGAAAACATAATAATTCAGATGACTAACAAACCAACAATCAATAGTATTTCTATTCCCGCACGATCAGAACTAGTTCGACAAATTCACAAAGAAAATAAAAATTCAGATTTATTAATCCCACAACAAGAATTGTCTGAAGGTATTTTTATTGCAAACACACTAGCAAATTCACAACAAACATTTGTTAGAATTATAAATACAACAAATAAAAATGCAACACTGCAAGATTTTAATATACGTACAGAAAACTTGAATGATTATACAATAATTGAAAATAAAAAACTCGAAAATGAGGCCAACAATAAAGAAAAATTAGAAAGATTAAATAAAAATTTTCCAAAATTTGCAAATAAATCACTTAATACATTATGTGCAGAATTCATTGACAGTTTTTCATTTGAAACAGAACCAATTACTACTAATAATTTTTACAAACAAAAACTTCATATGAAAGACAACAACCCAGTACGTAAAAAATTATAGAATACCAGAAACTCATAAGAGTGAAATTAATAAACAACCCGGTACGTAAAAAATTATAGAATACCAGAAACTCATAAGAGTGAAATTAATAAACAAGTAAACAAATTAGTTAAAGATGACATAATAGAACCTTCAATTTCAGAATTCAATAGTCCAATTTTATTAGTACCAAAAAAATCACTACCGAATAACCAAGGAAAAGGATGGAGAATGGTTGTAGATTACAGACAGGTAAATAAAAAATTAACCGCAGATAAATTCCCTTTATCAAGGATTGATGACATACTAGATCAATTAGGAATAGCTAAATATTTTTCACGCTTAGATTTAATGTCTGGATTTCACCAGATTGAATTCAGCGAAGAGTCAAGAGATATCACATCCTTTACAGCGGATAATGGTACTTATCGTTTTAAAAGACTACCGTATGGCCTTAAAGTAGCACCGAACTCATTCCAAAGAATGATGACATTGGCATTTGCAGGCTTAAAACCTTCACAAGCATCCCTATACATGGACGATTTAGTCGTATAAGGATGCTCCGAAAATCATATGATTAAAAATTTACGAGATGTTTTCGCAACTTATCGAAAATATAATTTAAAATTACATCCGGATAAATGCTTATTTTTCAACCAAGAAGTAACTTACCTTGGTCATAAATGCGCAAGCAAAGGAATTTTTCCAGACACCAATAAATTCGAAATTGTTAAAAATTTCCCAACACCTTAAAATGCGGATGAGGCGAAAAGATTCGTCGCATTTTGCAATTATTAAGAAGATTTATCCCAAATTTTGCAGAATCTTCTAGAATAATAACAAGACTTTGCAAGAAAAATGTAGTTTTCGACTGGACAGAGGATTGCAGAAAATACTTTGACTATTTGAAAGCTGCGTTAATAAGCCCTAATATCCTACAATATCCCGATTTCAATAAAAAATTTTGTATAACAAGTGACGCAAGTGGATATGCTTGCGGAGCAGTATAAAGCCAAGAGTATGAAGGAAAACAATTACCAATTGCCTATGCATCAAGATCATTTACTAAAGGAGAAATCAATAAATAAAGCAACAATTGAGAAAGAATTAGCAGCCATTCATTGGGCCATAACATATTTTAGACCATACGTTTACGGTAGAAAATTTTTGGTCAAAACAGACCACAGACCCCTAACATTCCTATTTTCGATGAAAAATCCGTCATCAAAATTAACTCGAATCAGATTAGATCTGGAAGAATATTATTTCGAGGTGGAGTATATCGCAGGTAAAGAAAATTATGTAGCCGACGCATTATCACGCATAGATATTAAAGACCTAAAACAAATATCGGTAGAAGCGTGTAAAACACTAAAAGTTACGACTAGATCGGAAACTAAGAAAAATTATAACAATAAAGACTCCAGTAGTAAAAATGAAGAAATAAAAAGTCACAAAGAGAACCCAATAATATTTGAAGCGCTGAATAAATGTGAAGTAAAGAGACTAGTTCAGCTCGTTTTCGATCCTCCGAAATTACGCTTCAAAAAAGGAAAGAAAATTTGTAGCGAAATGAATATAAAAAATCTAATTGTTGAGGCGAAGATTGATTTAGGTAAATTCTTTGCCAGGCTTATAAAAGAAGCCGGCAATTTAGGAATTAGAAAAATACAGTTGTCCTTAGGAGACAAATTGTTTAAAGATAATTATGCCCGGGTGGACACATTTAAAGAAATTTGTACCAAAGTGCTCAAAAATCTAATCATAGCATCAACTCCAGAAGTTATGCACGTGACAAATAATGAAAAAATTCAAGAAATTCTTCACAAATTTTATGACGATCCTGTTTTTGGTGACCACCCAGGAATAAATCGCATGACAAATAAAATAAAACAAAAATACTATTGGAAAAGAATGAAAAACGGCATCAGAAAATATGTCAAAAAATGCACTCATTGCAATAAAAATAAAATAATAAAAAACTTGAAAGAACCTATGATTATAACCGAAACGCCCACAAAAGCGTTCGACACAGTACAAATAGATACGATAGGCCCTCTTCCCAGGTCGGAAAATAAAAATGAATATGCAGTTTCTATAGTATGTGACTTAACTAAGTATTTAGTTGCAATACCAGTACCCTGCAAACACGCAAAAATAATAGCCAAAGCGATATTCGAAAATTGTATCCTAGTTTATGGTTGCATGAAAACAATTATAACAGATATAGGAAGCGAATATAAAAATAGCTTATTTGAAGAATTATGCAAACTTCTAAAAATAAACCATAAAACGTCAACACCTTACCACCATCAAACTTTAGGCACAGTTAAACGTAGACATAGAACATTCAATGAATACGTACCTTCCTACATATCCATTAACAAAAATGATTGGGATGAATATCTTAAATATTTTGCATATTGTTACACTACTACCCCATCTACGGTTCATAATTATTGTCCATACGAATTAGTATTTGCCAAAAAACCCCAGACTTACGAATTTTTAAGAGAAAACACAGTAAGCCCATTATACAATTATGAGGCTTACGACAAAGAAATTAAGTATAGGTTACAAATAGCGCAAGATAGAGCATATAAATTAGTAAAACAGGCTAAAGAAAAACAAAAGAGTTTTGATAAAAATATTCACTATAAGGAAATTAAGGAAATAAATATAGGAGATGTAGTGCTAGTAAAAAATGAATCAGGACATAAGTTAGATAATAGATATAAAGGGCCCTTTAGAGTAGAAAAGATCGACAGAAACAATAATTTTACTCTAATTCCATATAAAGTAGAAAATATCGATACTAAAAATAATGACACTTTAATCCCATCTAGAATAGGAAATGGGGATAAGCAAAAATTTCCCAGTAACATAGAGAATAGCAATATCATAAATAATAAGAAAATAATAATTCACAAAAATAGACTTAAATTAATAGAATAAGTAAATTTTCAACCTACAAACATAAAATACAAAATATAGAATTAATTTATAGTAGAATGCTCATGCATTCTCCAAATGCAGAAGCATTCTAAAAAAAAAGGGAGATGTAGTGTAAACAGCCAATAATTTAAAGCCAAATATTTAAATTAGCTACCCTGTAACAAAAATAGTCTAAATGTTCATCAACACATAAAAAAGAATTTTCAATTCTTGCTGACATAGCCATACACACGATTTAATACAGGTGTGTGTACAACACACAACCAAACAAATTTGCATTCAAGCAAATTTGCGAACGTTGCATTTCCTACAGAAGTCATAACTCAACACAGGTGTGTAGGTACATATTTTGTATCAATTTGTATGTAGGTATGTAAGTATGTATGCTTAAATGTAAATATTTATGTAAGAATATGTTACAATTATTTTGTATAAATAAGCTGACAACACTTGAATAAAAGAGCAATTAAGCATTGAGCTCTGATCACTCACAACGTAGTCTATTTTATTTCAAACCTTTTACAAGACAAATCTAATGTTTCAATCAAATACGTAAATCTATAGTGACTAATCAAAGACGGACCAGCAATAATAATTGTCAAACTGACGGTAGGTAATTCACTACATTACCCACTTGAAGATTAGTAAAAAACGCGGTGTTTTCGTTAAAGTTTCACAAAATAGTGATTGAAAACGTAAACAAATTGTTAAATTGTGGTAATTATATCAAAATGAAATTTGTCTAGCATTGGAATTGACGAATTTCATGCCACATTTCCCCAATAGTTAATTACCTACCCTGCGATTTGATGGTTTACTCTTTCCCACTATTCGTTCTGTAGGCGGTTCTCTTTATCTTTACGTCTCTGAACCTGTTGGCATTTACAGATTTATAATCACTACTAAAGGTACTTTTCTACTACAATTATACAACTTGTTTCCATTATTATCATCATTAAAAATCCAGCCTTTATTTCAATAAATATTTTATCTTATCGAAATATATGTATGTACATATGTATGTTGCAAACTCCTTCCTAAACTTTTAGTTTTGTCGTTTATAACTCTTTTCGCGCCACCCAATGTAGCGACTATTCTTCAATTCGAAATTCGTTTCCTTTCCGCGCACACACATAATTTTTTTTCCTCACCATCGAATTGATGAGTAGAATTATCTTATTGCAATAGTTAAGTTAAAACTTTCCGTACCACTAAGGAAGTTTAGTTCCGAACATTATTTACACCCAACTGTGTGCTTTCACATATATTTTTAGGATACATGAAAAGAGAAATGTCAAGAGAATGAAATAATATGAAGGCTATTCTATACTAAGTACCCGGCAAATATCGTGCGATCAATCACTTAAAAGAAAGGTCTGCGATTTATCTCTTCTGATCTTTTACCTACAGAGTCCCTTTTGGGTACAGTTGGGATTAATCAGTTTGAAATTTCTATAGCCAATTGAAAAAAAGGCGACGAAACGCGCAAAATAAAAAAAATTTTTATGGAACTCCAACGAGCCTTAAATACTCGTACAATATAGGGACTCGCTTTGTCTTGAAAGGTGCCCGAATTGCAGGCATTGTTTATATCCTACGACAAAATATGCAAGATAACAGAAGCACCCCATGCGAAGTTGTAGCTCTAAAGTCACGATCCGTGCAATCCGTAAACAGTTTGCAAGAAAAGCGATTCCCCCTAATATATCCCATTATCGAAGTATCTTATATATTATTTTGTCTAGCACCAATGTATGTATTTGCAAACTGGTGTAGTATTTTTACGCAAAACACCAATTATACTACTATGCATTTGCTACGTCATTAGAAATATGCAGCAACAAAAACAATATGTAGTTTATTTTTCAATATTGAATAGCAAACCAACAACTACTAATATAAAACAAAATGTGGAAAGAAAAAAGTGTCTCAAGACACGTGGCTTATATTTGGTGTAGCAATGTTTTCAACATCAAATACACAATATTCTGAGCTCCCTTATTGTTTATTTTCAATATTTGTATACTCAGCACGCTTTGCCCACAGAGTATATTAACTTTGGTAACATAACGGTTGATCGTAACGGCATAAGCTATTCGAGATAAAGAGACTTCCATATATCAAAATGCTCAGGATGAGAAAAGGAACTGATTTAGCCATGTCCGTCCGCCTGTCCGTAAATCTGTCTGTGATCACGATAATTTGAGTACTTGGTCCGCCTTTATGGCGATATTTTCGAAAGGCGTCCACCTATAGACTAAGTGAAATAAAGAAAGAACTAAAGCCCACTCCCTTTTAAAATACTCCTTAACACCTTTCATTTGATTCCCATATCGTACAAACACATTCTAAAGTCACCCGTGGTCCACCTTTACGCAATATCTCGAGAAGGCGTCCACCTAGAGAACTAAGGCCCACTCCCTTTTAAAACACTGTAACGAATTTAGTAAAACTCCGCTTATTTTACACCTTCTGCTAACGTTCGCATCGCTAAACTGTTGAATAAAACACTCAATCTTCTGTATTACAAAATGGTCTAATGCTTTGAAAGTACTGCACAATTAAACTTCACTTCGCAACTGATAGCGTGTTAAAAACAAACTGAATACTGCCTACTCAGCTTTCGCTCCTTTTATACTTTTTGCTGTCTCGTTCGCATACTTCTAGGCGTTTCTTCTGCTAGAACTTTCTACTTAGTTACCACCTATAAAATTATAGCTTCTCGCATAGCAATATGCGCGTGTTTATGTGAGTAATGATTGCATACTTTTGTGAGTTATCTAAGATATATGCATGTGTTTGTGCATATCTCTCCGCTTCTTGTATGTACATATGATATAATGATTGATTTGTTTATGTAGATAGAAGTGACTGCTTAGAGATGTTAGTATGCCTTAGTGTAGCTAATATTCGTCACAATACTCATTAACTTCTTTAATTTGATTCCCATATAGTACAAATACATTCTAGAGCCACCCCTGGCCCACCTTAATGGCGATATCTCGAGAAGGTGTTCACCTATAGAACTAAGGATAGGATAGGTTAGGTGGTAGCTGCCCTGATAAGGATAGCTCACTTGGACAACACGAAGGTCCGTTGTGATACCACATACACCAAAAATAACGGTGACTTAGATCTAGCTACTTAGAGAATCGTTGGGTAGCAACGATAAAGCTCCGAATGATACCGATCTCAACTTTGGATATATCCTCGGGAGATCCAAGTGAGTCGCGACCGAAGTACTTTCGCCTAATTCTGGCAAAAGCTGGACAATCAAGCATAAAGTGATTTGGTGATTCCACCTCATCATCCTCCATACAGCTGCAGCAGGATGGAGTTTCCAGTATATTGAGACGTACCGCATGGATACCCATGGGCCAGTGCCCTGTCAAAACCCCAATGATCATTGATAGGTGAGCCTTAGTGAACCCAATTATTTCAGCAGACCTCCAGCCATCCACTTTTGGCCAGAAAGATCTTGCTACCCTGCCAGACGTGGTATCCGCCCAACGTTTGCTGAGTTGATTCGAGGCCCAGCTATGGAGGAGCAATCCACAGGTGGCCAGCGGGATCCCGAAATCCCTACAACCATCTTCGTCCGGTTCAGTTGTACCGATGCGGGCTAAGAGATCCGCTTGACAGTTACCCGGGATATCACGCTGGCCCGGGACCCAAATAATCGTAATTGTAAAATAATTCGATGCAATCGCAAGCGAGGTCAGGCACTCCCAGACCACCCTCGATCGCACTGTAGTTGTGCTCAAGGCCTTGATAGCCGCTTGGCTATCAGAGTAGATGTTAAATTCCCTAACCGTGGTAGCACTGGATAGCATTCCATCCACCGCATCCTTAATCGCAGCAATTTCCGCTTGGAATACACTGCAGTGATCAGCCAACTTAAACTTGCGGCTTAAATTTAGCTCTTGACAAAAGACCCCCCCCCCCCCACCAAGCTTTCCATCCAGCCTTGACCCATCCGTGAACAAGTTAACCGGTCCCATGCCCCAGATAATTCCTCTTACCCAATCCTCTCTCTCTGCAATAACTGAGGTGAAGACTGTATAGGGAGCAGTTATCGGCATACAGTAGTCCGTTCTGTCCGGGATAAAGTCGAAACTGGTACGAAGGCTAGAGTGTCCGCGGTCAGAAAGTCTATATCCCATATCACGAAGCCTGACCAACGACCTTGCCGCGGCCGCCTTTCCCGCAATATCTACTGGGTATATGTTCAGCATGACGTTCAGTGCCAAGGTAGGTGTTGTTCTGAGAGCGCCACTGATACCGATCAGCGCCGTCCGTTGCCCTGACACTAACATTTTGGAGGTGCTCGCCGTGTCCAGTGCTTTCCACCAGACCAGCACCCCATATAACAGAATCGGTTTGACCACGATCTCATAAAGTCAGTGTACTATTCTTGGCGAGAGTCCCCATCTCTTTCCGATTGCTCCTCTGCAGCAGTACAAGGTAATGGCGGCCTTCCTGGCCCGATCTTCCACATTGGGTCTCCAGGACAGTTTCTTGTCCAAAACAATCCCCAAATATTTAACCCTATCAGAAAGTACCAACGGTTCCCCTCCAATCGAGGGAGTTCTGAAATCGGGCATCTTATATCTCCTTGTGAAAAGCACCAATTCCATTTTTCCCGGGTTGACCGCCAATCCACGTGATTCAGCCCACCTGGCCACAGTATCCAGGTAGCCCTGCAGAACATCGCGCAGGGTGCCCAGAAATTTGGCTCTGACTAGGATAGCGAGGTCATCTGCATAGGCAATCACCCGACAACCATTGGCTTCCAGCTCCACAAGAAGCTCGTTGACTACCACAACCCAGAGGAGAGGAGATAGGACACCCCCCTGTGGCGTGCCCCTGCACACCTTCCTCTTAATTATGGCCCCTCCCCACTCCGCTGCGACAATTCTACCGCATAGAAGTTTGCTAATAAATTCAACCAGAGCCGCCTCGACTCCTAAACCCACCAGAGCTCTTTCGATTGCCCCTGGTAAGACATTGTTAAAAGCTCCCTCGATGTCTAGAAAGGCACCCAGAGCATACTCTTTGTGTTCTAGGGACCCCTCTATTTGCTTTACAATCGAATGGAGAGCCGTTTCCGCCGATCTGCCCTTGCAGTACGCATGCTGTGAAGCCCACAGTAACCCCCGAGGTATCCTTTCCCGTAGGTACAGGTCAATCAACCGCTCAAACGTCTTAAGAAGAAACGACGAGAGACTGATTGGTCTGAAATCCTTAGGTGATACATGAGAGCTTCTGCCGGCCTTCGGAATGAAAATAACCCTAACCGTGTGCCAAAACTTCGGGATATAGTTAAGCCTGAGGCAGTTAGTATATATGATGGCCAACCAGCGGCAGCAAATCCCCAAAGACCTTTGAAGCTGCGCAGGAATGATTCCATCCGGGCCCGGAGACTTATAGGGCTTGAACGACCCTATAGCCCAGGTTATTTGACTTTCCCGTATTGGAATGGCAGGCACTTCTGCATGGCCAACGACCGCCGACCATGCAGGCGAAGATCCCTGCGCAACTGGGGCATCGCGAAAATGATTGTCCAGTAAAAGCCTTAGGGACTCATCGCTACTCATCGACCAGTCCCCACCATCATCTCTCAGATATCCCAGAGGAGCGGGGTTCCTAGAGAGTATTTTTCTAAACCTCGCGGATTCATTGCAGCCTTCTACGTTTTCGCAGAAGCTTCGCCATGCATCTCGCTTGGCTATCCTTATTTCATATTTATAAATCTCCAGACTCACCTTATAGAGCTCCCAGTACGAGGGTAATTTACTCCTCCTGGCTCTGTTGAAGAGCCGCCGACTGGACGCTCTTAGGTCGTCAAGAGAATCCGACCACCAGGGTGGCTTGCCCTTCCCCCTGTAACTTTTCAATGGGCAGGACAGCTGAAAGGCGCTATTGCTTGCCGAGGTGAAGTTTTCCACCAGAACGTCTATCTCAGATTCGGACAGGGCCGAACTAATGATAGGCGCCGCAGGCAGTAGTTCTCCCAGCTTCCTACAATACAAGTCCCAGTTAGTACTTTTAGGGTTCCTAAAAGATATTTTACCGGGACGTTCTTCGTTCACTGAGAACTGAATATATCGGTGATCAGAGAAGGAGTGCTCGTTGACAACCCTCCATCCAGATATCCGACCTTCCAATTCTCTACTAACCAGGGTGAGGTCCAGGACCTCCTCCCTTACCGCAGTAATAAAAGTCGGGTCATTCCCCCTATTACATATACAAAGTCCCTCATCTACAATAAAAGTAAATAAAGACTCACCTCTAGTGTTGGTATCCGAGCTTCCCCAAATGCTATGATGGGCATTAGCATCGGCACCGATGATCACGCCAACACCTCTCCGCCTTGCTTCAGCGTGATTTCACTCAGTATTGCAGGTGGTGGTCCCTCTACGTCCCCGTGGGGCATGTACGCTGAGACCACCCACATTTCATTACTTCCTCGCTCGAGGCAGACCGTAGTTACATCAGCATTGCTGAAATTAGAGAGAATAAAAGCTTTAATCTCTTTTTAAACAAGCACACAGGATCTAGGCCTACTTTCCTCCCCATGCACCAAGGTGTTGAATTTTCCAGTCCTTAATCCAGAAATCTTACTGCCGTTACTACTCAGCCACGGCTCCTGGACAAGGACTATATCCACTCCGCCTTTTTCAAGGCAGAGCAACAAATTTGCGGAAGCCGCCTTAGAGTGCTGAAGATTGATTTGACGGATTTCCATCAAAAGCGCTCTTCTTCCGCACCCCATCCTTGGCGGATTCGTATTAGTCTTGTCCATTCTAAAAAAGTCCCCCCTCAAGGCCGCTATCCGGAGCCGACTGTGTAGTCGCCCTTTAACGGTCTCGTGGTTATCTATGCTACGCAGGGAGGCCACGCGAGGGTTGACGCATTACCTTATGAGTAATGCGTTCAGAGTCAGACCGGACGCGAAGCGGGAAAATCCTCAACCGCACCTACACCACCAACTTAACGGCGACGGAGCCGGAACGTACCTTGAGGCCCGCCACGGTTTTAACGGGACGTGGGCAGGTGCAGCATTAGCCTACTAGCCATTTCGGTAGGGTTTCACCCCGACCTACTAAAGTGGCAGAATACCGCACCTACCAGCCCAAAGTCATCAAGTCAAAATGTAATGTCAAATCAAAGCCCTAGACAGTCCAGTTCGTCACCGTTGTGTACCGATCTTGACTCTTAAAGAGTCCTCCCTCCCCTGAGCTCGGCACAATGACTTAGCGGGTGCGGGTTTTATCGAGTTGTCCTCTCTAGATCCGCCATTATCAGTAGAAGCAGGGGCACCTCGTGCAGGACGTGATAACTAATCACGCGTGACATTCGTCACTATGGCCGGTCTAAGACTGATATCAGCCCCTGATCCAGAGCCTGAAACCACTTATGATATCCAAGCCAAGTATCTTAGCCCCCAGAACTAAGGCCCACTCCTTTTTAAAATACTCATTAACATCTTTCATTTGATTCCCATATCGTACAAACACATTCTAGAGTCACCCCTGGTCCACCTTTACGGCGATATCTCGAAAAGGCGTCAACCTATAGAACTAAAGCCCACTCCCTTTTAAAATACTCATTAACACCTTACATTTGATTCCCACATCGTACAAACACATTCTAGAGTCACCCCTGTTCCACCTTTATGGCGATATCTCGAAAAGGCGTCCACCTATAGAACTAAGGCCCACTCCCTTTTAAAATACTCATTAGCATCTTTCATTTGATACCCATATCGTACAAAAATGAGTCCTTCAAGTTGGGTACAATTAAGCGAAATACCATATGTGTTTCCGAATTGGTAACTCAAACAGAAAGCCCTTTCGAAACAAATTTTTAAAGGATAAAATATGATACATGGAAGTAAGGCTCGAGAAGGTACCTTAAAAATCCTAACAAAAAATTGCTTTGGAATTGGGAAGATAATTAATGCGGAAAAGCATAAATATTGGGCAATTAAATACAAAAAATGGCTTAAAATGTTTGTAAACAGATATGTTTTATTTCAAGCAAAATACTCTTTTAATATGTTAGATAATCATAATGGCAAAAGAAATCGAGATAGATATAGATAGCGTTAGGGAAAGTTGGAATATGGAGCCCAAAGCAGAAATTTGGTGGCAGGATAAAGGAAAACAATAAACTGTCTACATTTAATTTTCAGTTTCAATTTTGGGATTCGCCATATATTGGACTGCAATTGATTGCAACATCCACAAGCTAGGTTTGTTATCGATTAAGTATTATCCAAAAGATTTCGATTACTTATCGATATGTTATCAAAAACGTATCGATATGTTAACGAAAATGTACCGATTTGCTATCGAAAAGTGAATTATTTCTTGTCAAAATGTTCGATGTCATGAAATTATCGATATGTTTTTGAAAAAGTTATCGATTCTTTATTGAGAAGTTACCGGCCGTTTCCCAAAAAGTTATTGTTTTAGGCGTGTTAGGCCCACTTGCAAAACAGCAAGTTTAAACTACATTATAAATTCGATGACTCAGGTGTAACCCGCTTACAACAGGGAAAAAAACCAATAAGAAGTCGATATCTTGGCTCAAAAATTTGACAATTTTGACAATTATCGGATAATAAAAGAATTGGTCGGAATCGGTTGTTACCAGTGAGAAGAGCTTTCAAATAGCACGAAATTATTGGGAGGGATATAAATTAGATGGGGTTACACTGAAATGACAGCCCCTAGTCGGGAATAAACCCGAGTCGCTCTGGTACATAAAACCGGCTCCTTGGGAACGTCTGATGACTGACTGCACAGGTCCCGGCCCACCAAACGATGAGCTATGTAATAAAATAAACAGCTATCTCCCTGATATCTCTATTGTCACCGACAAAATCATCGGCGACCTTATTTCCAATGTCGACCATGTTAGAAATCCACTTCGATGGCCATTACGCTACCGACTGTTTAACACCCAAAAATACTAGGTGTGACGTTTGATCAGGAGCAACATTTTGAGGAACATGCAACCGCAACTGTACCAAGATCCAAAGCCGTAATAAAATCCTCAAATCTCTTGCTGGCAGCACTTGGGGTAAAGACAAAGAGACGCTTATTACTACTTACAAAAAAATTGACCGGTCCCTTGCATGCTACGCGTCCCCGATATGGACGCTAATCCTGCAGGTTACTCACTGGAAGAAAATACGAGCCTGCCAAAACACTGCTTTCAGAATGGCTTTTTCTTATGTCCCCAGAGCACCACCTACACAGTGAGGCTAGAGTACTCCCCATTATTGAGAGAAATTAAATGCTGAACAAAGAGTTTCTGTTGAATACCCAAAAATCTGGGCATCCCAACAGACATCTTTTTGAAGATGCCCCACCTCCCAGGGGCTTAAGAAGTCGTCTCCGCAAGCATTATGAGGAAATACGGCACCTGAGAACACAGCCGTATGAATAGAAAACAAGTAAGGAAGGTTAAGTTCGGGTGTAACCAAACATTACATACTCAGTTGAGAGCTATGGTGACAACATAAGGGAAAATAACCATGTAGGAAAATGAACCGACGGAAACCCTGAAATGTGTTTGTATGACATGTGTATCAAATGAAAGGCATTAAAGAGTATTTTATGAGGGAGTGGGCCATAGTTCTATAGGTGGACGCCATTTAGGGATATAGCCATAAAGGTGGATCAGGGTTGACTCTAGAATGCGTTTGTACGATATGGGTATCAAATGAAAGGTGTTAATGAGTATTTTAAAAGGGAGTAATCCTTAGTTCCATAGGTGGACGCCGTTTCGAGATATCGCCACAAAGGTTGACCAGGGGTGACCCTAGAATTTGTTTGTACAATATGGGCATCAAACGAATGGTGTTAATGAGTATTTTAAAAGGGAGTGGGCCTTAGTTCTATAGGTGGATGTCGTTTCGAAATATCGCCATAAAGGTGGACCAGGGGTGACTCTAGAATGTGTTTGTACGATATGGGTATCAAATTAAAGGTATTAATGAGGGTTTTAAAAGGGAGTGGTGGTTGTTGTATAGGTGGTCGCATTTTCGAGATATCGCCATAAAAGTGGACTAGGGGTGACCCTAGAATTTGTTTGTACAATATGGGTATCAAAAGAAAGGTGTTAATAAGTATTTTAAAAGGGAGTAATCCTTAGTTCCATAGGTGGACGCCGTTTTGAGATATCGCCATAAAGGTGGAACAGGGCCGACCCTAGAATTTGTTTGTACAATATGGCTATCAAAAGAAAGGTGTTAATGAGTATTTTAAAAGGGAGTAATCCTTAGTTCCATAGGTGGACGCCGTTTCGAGATATCGCCATAAAGGTGGGCCAGGGTTAACTCTAGAATTCGTTTGTGCAATATGGGTATCAAATGAAAGGTGTTAATGAGTATTTTTAAAATGGAGGGGGCCTTCGTTCTATAGGTGTTCGCCTTTTCGAGATATCGCCATAAAGGTGGACCAGGGGTGACTTTAGAATATGTTTGTACGATATGGGTATAAAATGAAAGGTGTTAATGAGTATTTTAAAAGGGCGTGGGGCTTAGTTCTATAGGTGGACGCCTTTTCGAGATATCGCCATAAAGGTGGACCAGGGGTGACTCTAGAATGAGTTGGTACGATATGGGTATTAAATTAAAGGTATTAATGAGAGTTTTAAAAGGGAGTGGTGTGAAGGCGTTTTCCAGATATCAACCAAAATGTGGACCAGGGTGACCCAGAACATCATCTGTTGGATACCGCTAATTTATTTATATATGTAATACCTGCCAAGATTTTAAGGGTTTTTTATTTCGCCCTGCAGAACTTTTTCATTTTCTTCTACTTAATATGGTAGGTGTCACAACCATTTTATAAAGTTTTTTCTAAAGTTATATTTCGCGTCAATAAAACAATCCAATTACCTTTCCATGTTTCATCCCTTTTTTCGTATTTGGTATAGAATTATGGCATTTTTTTAATTTTTCGTAATTTTCGATATCGAAAACTTTTTCATACCAAGATAAAGTGAGTTCAAGTAAGGACGTGAACTAAGTTCATTAAAGATACATATGTCGATTTTTGCTCAAGTTATCGTGTTAACGGCCATGCGGAAGGACAGACGGACGACTGTGTATAAAAACTGGTCGTGGCAGAAAACAGTTAACGTCATAAAATCTATGGCCCTACCAAATTTCAAAAGGATTGGTTAATTTTTGTTCGACTTATTGCGTTAAAAGTATCCTAGACAAATTAAATGAAAAAGGGCGGAGCCACCCCCATTTTGAAATTTTCTTTTATTTTTGCATTTTGTTGCACCATATCATTACTGGAGTTGAATGTTGACATAATTTACTTATATACTGTAAAGATATTAAACTTTTTGTTAAAATTTTACTTTAAAAAAATTTTGTTTTTTTAAGTGGGCGTGGTCCTTCTTCGATTTTGCTAATTTTTATTAAGCGTACATATAGTAATAGGAGTAACGTTCCTGCTAAATTTCATCATGATATCTTCAACGACTGCCAAATTACAGCTTGCAAAAGTTTTAAATTACCTTCTTTTAAAAGTGGGCGGTGCCACGTCCATTGTCCAAAATTTTACTAATTTTCTATTCTGCGTCACAAGTTCAACTCGTCTACCAAGTTTCGTCGCTTTAGCTGTCTTCTGTAATGAATTATCGCACTTTTTCAGTTTTTCGAAATTTTCGATATCGAAAAAGTGGGCGTGGTTATAGTCCGATATCGTTCATTTTAATAGCAATCTGAGATGAGTGCTCAGGAACCTACATACCAAATTTCATCAAGATACCTCAAAATTTACTCAAGTTATCGTGTTAACGGACGGACGGACGGACGGACGGACATGGCTCAATCAAATTTTTTTTCGATCCTGATTATTTTGATATATGGAAGTCTATATCTATCTCGATTCCTTTATATATGTACAACCAACCGTTATCCAATCAAACTTAATATACTCTGTGAGCTCTGCTCAACTGAGTATAAAAACACAAACAGGTCCTCCTAATATCCACAAAAAGGCGTCGGACCTCTATTCTAGGAATTGCCCCGCGAACCAAGTTCTTATAGATAAATACTCTGATCTCGCAGAAGAGGAAAGCACACTCCCTAGGGAGACGCGCATCACTCTAGCTCAAATTCGATCTGGATACGGTAACAGGTCAAACACTCATAATGTATGACCTGCTTGGAATGTGTCCACACATGACACAAACCATCTCTAATTGCAATGTGGAACCATGCCTCTAACACCCGTCTCACTTGGGTTCACCACTGTTGCAACTGCTAGTTTCCTTAGACTCCCGTTAGAGGATATTGATGCCCATTTTTGAGTGGTCGCACCTATTCCATGGGGATAAGCACTGCTACAACAACAACACAACGAAATTATTGGTTGCTGGCCTCTGTTGTATTTTTTATCTTTTAACCCGTACTTAATTTAAAAACATAAATTTGTAGACGTACTCCTGGAACTCTTTTATTTCGTACTAGCAGACCAGGCAGACGTGACTTTGCCATAACTTTGGTCTATCTGCGTAACTTTTAAGAAGTTTTTAACTTTAGCTCTTTCCTCTCCTTTCTTATCATTTTATTCACACCTCCCTCTGCCTCTCACTTTCTCTGCGTCTCTGTCTCCCTCTCCATCTTTTCGCTCCATCTATCCCTATCTCTGTATCTAGTTCTATCTCTGTCTCCTTCCCTCTTTTCTCTAGTTCATCTTATTCTTCTTCATCCCTTATTCCCAGTTCCAGTAACAGTCCATGCCCAAGTCCCAGTCCTGGACCCAGTCCCAGTCGCAGTATATCCCGCTCCCAGTTCCAGTCGGTCTTTGATCAATTTCGCCGAAAAAATTGTCGTAAATATTAATCATGGCAAAGGACCATCCAAATTTCAAGCAAATCGAACCATGAATAGAATTTGTTCAAATAGATCAGTCCTTGGTCCACTTTCCGGAAAATAGAAGTATTTTAAATACAAAATTTCAGGCAAATCGAAACATCAACCGAATTTTTTCGAACATCCTGTCATGCCGTTGACGGATAAGATATCACACGTGATTTGTACATAGGGTGACCAGATGACCGACGTGAAAAATACGGACAACACCCTCGCCCATCTACATCTAACTGTAATAAAATATGAATATCTTTTCTAATAAATTGAGGTTTGTAGGACATGTTTCAGGAAATTTGAGAATATCTTTAATTTTGAGTGTAATTTCTCAAATATTGATAAATTAGAGTAAATAAAGTAGCATACTGTAACGAATTTACTGTAACCTCGCTTATTTTCAACTTGCTTCTTACGTTCGTATCGCTAAATTGTCGAATAAATAAATCAAATATTTAATAATGCAAAACGGTCTTTAATAACACTTATACTTCACAACTGTTATCTTGTTTAAATCAAACTCAAGTCAGACTACTCCGCTTTTGCCGCTTTTATACTCTTTTCTGCATCGTTGGGATATTCCAGATGTTTCTCCTTGTAGAATGTTCTACTTGTTTACCCTAGTAATTGAGCTACATATATGTATACCTATTTGTGGTTTATAGACTCACACATAGGCATATGCGTGTATATATGTTAGTAATACTTTGACTGTTGACGAACTATGTACATCTGTGTGTGAGTTATCTCTTCGCTGCCTTGTATGCATGTGGGTAAACGACGATTAATGTGTTTATGTGTATTTCCCAGCTGCGTGTATGTGAATGTTGCCTTTCGTAATGTGTAAATAATGATTTATTTATTTACGCACATACTGCTTAGAATCACCCTAGCGATGTGATGTGAGTATCACTTAGTGATTCTAATATTCGTGACAATACATATATAGGTATATGATCCAAATAAAAAAGGGAATTCGCTAAGAACCATACAAAATTTTTATTGGAAGTTATAAAGTACAATGAAACAGTAGTTACAATCATTTTGGAAGCGATTTCAAGTGCATATGCTAGTTATAAGAGAGCAAATTATGAATACTTGTTACTACTAACGACTTTTTAACAAGTCGGTGTTACTTTTCAAATGTGGGTGGAATTGTTCCGAAAACTGCCTTTCACTCATTGTGTCCAGCCTTATACGCATCCACATAAATCTGCCTCAGCTGATGCTAGCTGGACATAACGCGTGTTTGCATGTGTGATATGTGGTTCGTCCTTATTGGCGCGCGAGTTATGTGGAATGCCCCCTATACCGAAGAAAAAGGGAAAACAAGTATATTTTAAAACAAAAGACCAGTAGTGGAATTCACTAACTTATAACGATGCGATTTGTCGAGATTTTAATTAACGATTTTGTCGCTTGCCTTATCGATTGTACTATTCACTAACTTAGTTTTAACGACTCGCAATAACTGACATTTAAAAGAGTAAAAAGGTGGCAGCACAGCTTAACGAAACCTAAAAAATGCGAGAAGCACAAAATGAATGCCAAAAATAAATAAATTCCATATACTAACTGCTTTTAAAAGTCATTATTGTGCAAGCTTTTACCTATTTTAACAAAAGGAAAGTAAATGCAGAATTAATTTTTTTCTCTGTTGATATCGCAGTTATTCTTGTGTCCCTTAATTGACCATCAAGTTGAGAAATAATATCATGAGCCAAGTCTGGGGTTATTCGGTACAGCTTTCGAAACTCCGTTGCATTCAGGTGGACTGGGTTATCTACTTCTCTAAGAAGGCGTCTGTCCACTGGCGATGGCCTCAGTAACTCTTCATCTTGTGATAAAACGTATGCCAAGTACTCAAATGCCATTTGATTTATAAATAAAGCAGCTTTTCGTGTTTGAAGGTATTTAATTAAAGCTCCAATTTTCTTTTTTAACTAAAATTTTCAGAAATGTAAATTTCGTGATTTTTAACACAGCCAATTCACTTGCCGTTTATTTAACAACACAGCTGATCGTCGATTAACGAATATCGATACAAAATAGTTACTGAATAACGAAATCGTTATAGTTATCGATTCGCAAATAAAGCGATGGCAAATATCGTTAAACAAGATAGTGAATTCCACTACAGGGTTGACTCTAGAATGCGTTTGTACATTATGGGTATCAAACGAAAGATGATAATGAGTATTTTAAAAGGGAGTGGGCCTTAGTTCTATAGGTGGACGCCTTTTCGATATATCGCCATAAAGGTGGACCAGGGGTGACTCTATAATGTGTTTGTACAATATGGGTGTCAAATTAAAGGTATTAATGAGGGTTTTAAAAGGGAGTGTCCATCAGTTGTATATGTGAAGGCGTTTTCGAGATATCGACCAAAATGTGGACCAGGGTGACCAAGAACATCATCTGTCGGGTACCGCTAATTTACTTATATATGTAATACCACGAACAGTATTCCTGCCATGATTGCAAGGGCTTTTGATTTCGCCCTGCAGAACTTTTTCATTTCCTTCTACTTAATATGGTAGGTGTCACACCTATTTTACAAAGTTTTTTTCTAAAGTTATATTTTGCGTCAATAAACCAATTCAATTACCATGTTACATCCCTTTTTCGTATTTGTTTAGACGTATGGCATTTTTTTCATTTTTCGTAATTTTCGATATCGAAAGAGTGGGCGTGGTCATAGTCGGATTTCGGCCATATTTTTAACCGAATTCGCCCTTTTTCACAGAAGGCGTTTTCGAGATATCGACCAAAATGTGGACCTGGGTGACCCAGAACATCATCTGTCGGGTACCGCTAATTTACTTATATATGTAATACCACGAACAGTATTCCTGCCATGATTCCAAAGGCTTTTGATTTCGCCCTGCAGAACTTTTTCATTTCCTTCTACTTAATATGGTAGGTGTCACACCTATTTTACAAAGTTTTTTTCTAAAGTTATATTTTGCGTCAATAAACCAATTCAATTACCATGTTTCATCCCTTTTTTCGTATTTGTTTAGACTTATGGCATTTTTTCATTTTTCGTAATTTTCGATATCGAAAGAGTTGGCGTGGTCATAGTCGGATTTCGGCCATATTTTATACCAATACAAAGTGAGTTCAGATAATTACGTGAATTGAGTTTAGTAAAGATGTATCTATTTTTGCTCAAGTTATCGTGTTAATGGTCGAGCGGAAGGACAGACGGTCGACTGTGTATAAAAACTAGTCGTGGCTTCAACCGAATTCGCCCTTTTTCACAGAAACCAGTTATCGTCCTAGAACCTAAGCCGCTACCAAATTTCACAAGGATTGGTAAATTTTTGTTCGACTTATGGCATTAAATGTATCCTAGCCAAATCAAATGAAAAAGGGCGGAGCCACGCCCATTTTCTTTTATTTTTGTATTCTGTTGCACCATATCATTACTGGAGTTGAATGTTGACATAATTTACATATATACTGTAAAGATATTTGTAAAAATTTCACTTAAAAAAAAAATTTTTTAAAAATGGGAGTGGTCGTTCTCCGATTTTGCTAATTTTTATTAAGCAAACATATAGTAACAGGAGTAACATTCCTGCCAAATTTCATCATGATATCTTCAACGACTGCCAAATTACAGCTTGCAAAACTTCTAAATTACCTTCTTTTAAAAAAGGGCGGTGCCACGCCCATTGTCCAAAATTTTACTTATTTTCTATTCTGCGTCATAAGTTCGACCCACCCACAAAGTTTCATCGCTATATCCCTCTTTGGTAATGAATTATCGCAATTTTTAGATTTTTCGAATTTTCGATATCGAAAAAGTGCGCGTGGTTATAGTCCGATATCGTTCATTTTTAATAGAGATCTGAGATGAGCGCCCAGGAACCTACATACCAAATTTCGTCAAGATATCTCAAAATTTACTCAAGTTATCGTGTTAACGGACAGACGGACGGACGGACGGACATGGCTTAATTAAATTTTTTTTCGATACTGATGATTTTGATATATGGAAGTCTATATCTATCTCGATTCCTTTATACCTGTACAACCAACCGTTATCCAATCAAAGTTAATATACTCTGTGAGCTCTGCTCAACTGAGTATAATCATACTTATAAACTACTACGTGAAAACTAAAGGGGGAGGGGGGTCTTAAAATATACTACCGGTGGTCACCGAGGAGGGAGGGGGATAAAAAGTTATAGAAAATGGGTCACGTAGTTTGGGTACGTTCTCTTACATACAGGAATAGAAATTGATCTATCAAAAAAATCGCCGCCAGGTGGCGGAAGGATCGAGATATTCAAAAAAATTGTATTTGTGGTACGATTTGGCTCATATTTGGAACACATATTACATATATGAATAGAAAGCGATCTACGAAAAGACCGCCGCCAGGTGGCGCAAGGATCGAGATATTACAAAAATCGTATTTGTGGTCCGATTTGACTCATATTTGGAACACATATTACATACATGGCGGCCACCGTGGTGTGATGGTAGCGTGCTCCGCCTATCACACCGTATGCCCTGGGTTCAACTCCCGGGCAAAGCAACATCAAAATTTTAGAAATAAGATTTTTCAATTAGAAGAAAATTTTTCCAAGCGGGGTCGCCCCTCGGCAGTGTCTGGCAAGCGCTCCGATTGTATTTCTGCCATGAAAAGCTCTCAGTGAAAACTCATCTGCCTTGCAGACGCCGTTCGGAGTCGGCATAAAACATGTAGGTCCCGTCCGGCCAATTTGTAGAGAAAAATCAAGAGGAGCACGACGCAAATTGGAAGAGAAGCTCGGCCTTAGATCTCTTCGGAGGTTATCGCGCCTTACATTTATTTTTTTTTTATTACATACATGAATAGAAAGCGGCCTAAAATTGCCGCCAGGAGGCGCAAGGATCGAGATCGATTTGGATCATTGAACAAATATTACATACAGTCTGGTAGCAGTGATATCAAAATAGTTTGGAGCACATAAGTTCAAATTTTTGAAATGTAAGTAAATATTGAAACTATATGATATTTTCATATATGCATAAGTAAGACAAAACAAAACAAAGTAAATATAGAAAAAAAATTTAAGTTAAACGGTTTTATTGAAAACAATATTTACATTAAGTAATAATAATACTAAAATCTTAATTAGACAGGTCATAGATACTAGTAACCACACTCCTTATCAATCTAGGGCATTGATCAGAAAAATAAATAAAACCGTGGGCCGCGTCAAATTTCTATCGATAGTCAACCGCTCATATATTTATAGATGATATTTTCATATATGCATAAGTAAGACAAACTGAACCTTAACAGGTTACGCCTCACGTTTTTAGAAGTTCAATGTGCTCAACTCTTTTATTTATATTTCCGGTGAACGCCTTAGATTGATGAGGAGGGTGATGACTAGTACCTAGGACCTACCTAATTATTTTCTAGCTTTTAGTATTATTTTTACTTAATGTAAGTATTGTTTACAATAAAACTGTTTAACTTACAATTTTTTTTAATTATTTTAATTTAACTTTCTGGTTAATTATTGAGCTCAAGGCCACAAGGCTAAATAAGACACAATGTATTTTGTGGTATTATAATTTATATAACTGGTCGATATTTCGGTACAAGATAAAGAAAAACAAGAGATAGAGAGAAATAACTTCACGACATTAATACAAGATCACTTAAATAAAAGCAGAACTTCACTAAGAAACAAGTTTATAAAGGACACTCTACGAAAAACCAAAAATTTCCTTAAAAACAATGAAGAACTACTGATACTTAATGCAGATAAGGGAAACATTACTGTAGCAATGAACAAGACCGAATACGATAAAAAGATGCAAACGATAGTCAATAATATCTCCACCTACAGAGCACTTAAACGTGATCCGACAAGTAAATAACAGGAGAAGAACAATGAAATAGTGAAAAAGATGTTCAAAAATTAGTATATTAGGCCGGGTCGAATTGTAGGGAGGCAAAAAAATCGCCCATTGCTCTGTGAAAATCATATTCTAGGGATCAGAATAAGAAACTTTGCTGAAGGAACCATACCTCTAAAACGAATTCTGATGTCCCCCCCATTTGGGTCGTAGGGGCAAATTTTGAAAAATCCCACTTTGAAATGCCTATGTTTTTTCTTTTTGGAGTTTATTTTTCTCTTTAGAAATTTATTTAGTCAGAACATATGTAAATGAAAAAATGAATTCAGCTTAGTAATAGAAAATAAATTAAAAAAAATATTGGAAATTAGCGTTTTTACAACCCCCTTTTAATACCAAGGTATCACTGTGATGCATTTGCATGTCGTAAACATAGTTGTGTGGGTTTTTTATTCAACCGTTTTAAAAAATGAAGGTATCACTGTGACACAATTGCAGATCGTAAAATTGCTTGTGTTGTTTTTCTTAAGCCACCACAAGACACAGCAGGTCGAATTGAAATTTCCCCTACCCAAAAGTTCGACCCAAAGGGGGGGCATCAGAATTCGTTTTAGAGGTATGGTTCCTTCGGCAAAGTTTCTTATTTTGATTCCTAGAATACGATTTTCACAGAGCAATGAGCGATTTTTAAATCGACCCGCCCTAGAGTATATAGATATGAAAGAAAGGAACTTCCTTACTTGCAAAAATGCTAACCCACCGAGAATCTACGGTTTACCAAAAATACATAAAGATGGTATACCGCTACGACCTATTTGTTCTTCATTTGACTCCCCGTCTTACAATTTATGCACATATGTCGTCAAAATCCTCAAAAATTTAACCAACTCATCGAAATACAATGTCCAAGATGCGGCAGAATTTAAGGAAAAAGTGAAGGATACATACATCTACGACGATGAAAGCTTAGTGTCCTTCGACGACGTTTCCTTGTTTCCAAGCATTCCAGTAGATGTAGCCATCGAACTCATTGCTTCTAAGTGGAGCGACACAAAGAGGCATACGTCATTATCCAAAGAGTTATTTTTAACGATTGTTAAGTTTTGTATAAAGGTAAATCGTTATTTCAAATTCAACGGAAAAATATATGAGCAACAACTGGAATGCCAATGGGATCTCCAGCCTCCCCGGTCATAGCTGACATTCACGCTGAGTACATAATGTTCGGTTACACCCGAACTTAGACACCCTTTTTTGTTTTTCTATAGCACGTTTGGAAACAGATATTAACAACTGTACATATCTTTCTGTTCCTTGTACCACGTAATTTACTTAATATTGTTGATGGTGTAATCCAAAGTAATTCATATTACGCTCACACAGAAAAAATTTTATTAACAATATTATTTGATGATAGAAAAGCCATACGTGATAGAGCTATCAAAAAAAAATGTATCCTATCGAGAAAAATTACTTGATCCAACTAAACTCAGAGTTTACAAAAAATATAATATCAATTTTAATGTTTCAGATTATACTGATATGATTGATCTGCATGACGATAATTTACTATCTGAACCGGCATTCACAAGAAATATTCCATACGATCACTTGGTACAATTCTTAGATTATGACGAGCCAACACTACATGATCCTAATATTCCAATCCATATACAAGGAACAGAAAGGTATGTGCAGTTGTTAACATCTGTTTCCAAACGTGTTATAGATACCAAGTAAGGTGGACCAGGGGTGACTCTATAATATGTTTGTACGATATGGGTATCAAATTAAAGGTATTAATGAGGGTTTTAAAAGGGAGTGGTGGTAGTTGTTTATGTGAAGGCGTTTTCGATATATCGACCAAAATATGGACCAGGGTGACCCAGACCATCATCTGTCGAGTACCGCTAATTTATTTATATATGTAATACCACGAACAGTATTCCTGCCAAGATTCCAAGGGCTTTTGATTTCGCACTGCAGAACTTTTTCATTTTTTTCTACTTAATATGGTAGGTGTCACACCCTATTTACAAATTTTTCTTCTAAAGTTATATTTTGCGTCAATAAACCAATTCAATTACCATGTTTCATCCCTTTTTTCGTATTTGTTTAGTCTTATGGCATTTTTTCATTTTTCGTAATTTTCGATATCGAAAGAGTGGGCGTGGTCATAGTCGGATTTCGGCCATATTTTATACCAATACAAAGTGAGTTCAGATAATTACGTGAACTGAGTTTAGTAAAGATGTATCTATTTTTGCTCAAGTTATCGTGTTAACGGCCGAGCGGAAGGACAGACGGCCGACTGTGTATAAAAACGGGGCGCTGCTTCTACCGATTTCGCCCATTTTCACAGAAAACAGTTATCGTCCTAGAATCTAAGTATCTACCAAATTTCACAAGGATTGGTAAATTTTTGTTCGACTTATGGCATTAAAAGTATCCTAGACAAATTAAATAAAAAAGGGCGGAGCCACGCCCATTTTGAAATTTTCTTTTATTTTTGTATTTTGTTGCACCATATCATTACTGGAGTTAAATGTTGACATAATTTATTTATATACTGTAAAGATATTAACTTTTTTTTTTTAATTTGATTTAAAATTTTTTTTTTAAGTGGGCGTGCTCGTTCTCCGATTTTGCTAATTTTTATTAAGCATACATATAGTAATAAGAGTAACGTTCCTGCCAAATTTCATAATGATATCTTCAACGACTGCCAAATTACAGCTTGCAAAACTTCTAAATTACCTTCTTTTAAAAGTGGGCGGTGCCACGCCCTTTGTCCAAAATTTTACTAATTTTCTATTCTGCGTCATAAGTTTAACCCACCTACAAAGTTTCATCGCTTTATCCGTCTTTGGTAATGAATTATCGCACTTTTTCGATTTTTCGAAATTTTCGATATCGAAAAAGTGGGCGTGGCTATAGTCCAATATCGTTCATTTTAAATAGTGATCTGAGATGAGTGCCCGGGAAGCTACATTCCAAATTCCATCCAGATACTTCAAAATTTACTCACGTTATCGTGTTAACGGGCGGACGGACATGGCTCAATCAAATTTTTTTCGATACTGATGATTTTGATATATGGAAGTCTATATCTAACTCGATTCCTTTATACCTGTACAACCAACCGTTATCCAATCAAAGTTAATATACTCTGTGAGCTCTGCTCAACTGAGAATAAACAAGTAAGGAAGGTTAAGTTGGGGTGTAACCGAACATTACATACTCAGTTGAAAGCTATGGTGACAACATAAGGGAAAATAACCATGTAGGAAAATGAACCGAGGGTAACCCTGGAATGTGTTTGTATGACATGTATATCAAATGAAGGGTATTTAAGAGTATTTTATGAGGGAGTGGGCCATAGTTCTATAGGTGGATGAGGGTTGACTTAGAATTTGTTTGTACGATATGGGTATCAAATGAAAGGTGTTAATGAGTATTTTAAAAGGGAGTGATCCTTAGTTCCATAGGTGGACGCCGTTTCGAGTTATCACCACAAAGGTGGACCAGGGGTGACCCTAGAATTTGTTTGTACGATATGGGTATCAAATGAAAGGCGTTAATGAGCATTTTAAAAGGGAGTAGGCCTTAGTTCTATAGGCGGACGCCTTTTCGAGATATCGCCATAAAAATGGACCAGGGGTGACTCTAGAATGTGTTTGTACGATATGGGTATCAAATGAAAGGTGTTAATGAGTATTTTAAATGGGCGTGGGGCTTAGTTCAATAGGTGGACGCCTTTTCGAGATATCGTCATAAAGGTGGACCAGGGGTGACTCTAGAATGCGTTTGTACAATATGGGTATGAAACGAAAGGTTTTAATGAGTATTTTAAAAGAGAGTGTGCCTTAGTTCCATAGGTGGACGCCGTTTCGAGATATCGCCACAAAGGTGGACCAGGGGTGACCCTAGAATTTGTTTGGACGATATGGGTATCAAATGAAAGGCGTTAATGAGCATTTTAAAAGGGAGTAGGCCTTAGTTCTATAGGCGGACGCCTTTTCGAGATATCGCCATAAAAATGGAACAGGGGTGACTCTAGAATGTGTTTGTACGATATGGGTATCAAATGAAAGGTTTTAATGAGTATTTTAAAAGAGAGTGTGCCTTAGTTCTATAGGTGGACGCCTTTTCGAGATATCGTCATAAAGGTGGACCAGGGGTGACTCTAAAATGCGTTGGTACAATATGGGTATAAAACGAAAGGTTTTAATGAGTATTTTAAAAGAGAGTGTGCCTTAGTTCTATAGGTGGACGCCTTTTCGAGATATCGCCATAAAGGTGGACCAGGGGTGACTCTAGAATTTGTTTGTACGATATGGGTATCAAATGAAAGGTATTAATGAGTATTTTAAAAGGGAGTGGGCCTTAGTTCTATAGGTGGACGCCTTTTCGAGATATCGCCATAAAGGTGGACCAGGGGTGACTCTAGAATGCGTTTGTACAATATGGGTATTAAACGAAAGGTGTTAATGAGTATTTTAAAAGTGTGTGGGCCTTAGTTCTATAGGTGGACGTCTTTTCGAGATATCGCCATAAAGGTGGACCAGGGGTTACTCTAGAATGCGTTTGTACAATATGGGTATCAAACGAAAGGTGTTAATGAGTATTTTAAAATGGGAGTGGGCCTTAGTTCTATAGGTGGACGCCTTTTTGAGATATCACCATAAAGGTGAACCAGGGGTGACTCTAGAATGTGCTCTAACGATATGGGTATCAAATTAAAGGTATTAATGAGGGTTCTAAAGGGCATTAAAGAGTATTTTATGAGGGAGTGGGCCATAGTTCTATAGGTGGACCCCATTTAGGGATATAGATATAAAGGTGGATCAGGGTTGACTCTAGAATTTGTTTGTACGATATGGGTATCAAACGAAAGGAATTGGTGAGTATTTTAAAAGGAAGTGGGCCTTAATTCTATAGGTGGACACCTTTTCGGGATATCGCCAGGGGTGACTCTAGAATGCGTTTGTACAATATGGGTATCAAACGAAAGGGGTTAATGAGTATTTTAAAAGTGAGTGGGCCTTAGTTCTATAGGTGGACGCCTTTTCGAGATATCGCCATAAATGTGGACCACGGGTGACTCTAGAATGCCTTTGTACAATATGGGTATCAAACGAAAGGTGTTAATGAGTATTTTAAAAGGGAGTAGGCCTTAGTTCTATAGGTGCACGCCTTTTCGAAATATCGCTATAAAGGTGGCCCAGGGGTGACTCTAGACTTTGTTTGTACGATATGGGTATCAAATGAAAGGTGTTAGTGAGTCTTTTTAAAAGGGATTAGGCCTTATTCCTATAGGTGGTCGCTTTTTCAAGATATAGCCATAAAGGTGGACCAGGGGTGACTCTAGAATATGTTTGTACGATATGTGTATCAAATTAAAGGTATTAATGAGGGTTTTAATAGGGAGTGGCCCTTAGTTGTATATGTGAAGGCGTTTTCGAGATATCGACCAAAATGTGGCCCAGGGTGACCCAGAATATCATCTGTCGGGTACCGCTAATTAATTTGTATATATAATACCACGAACAGTATTCCTGCCAAGATTTCAAGGGTTTTTTATTTCGCCCTGCAGAACTTTTTAATTTTCTTCTACTTAATATGGTAGGTGTCACACCCATTTTACAAAGTTTTTTTCTAGAGTTATATTTTGCGTCAATAAACCAATCCAATTACCATGTTTCATCCATTTTTTCATATTTGGTATAGAATTATGGCATTTTTTTAATTTTTCGTAATTTTCGATATCGAAAAAGTGGGCATGGTCATAGTCCGATTTTGGTCATTTTTTATACCAAGATAAAGTGAGTTGAGATAAGTATGTGAACTAAGTTTAGTAAAGATATATCGATTTTTGCTCAGGTTATCATGTTAACGGCCAAGCGGAAGGTCAACCGATTTCGCCCATTTTCACAGAGAACTGTTATCGTCACAGAACCTATGCCCCTACCAAATTTCAACAGGATTGGTCAATTTTTGTTCGGCTTATGGCATTAAAAGTATCCTAGACAAATTAAATGAAAGAGGGCGGAGCCGCGCCCATTTTGAAATTTTCTTTATTTTTGTATTTTGTTACACCATATCATTACTGGAGTTGAATGTTGACATAATTTATTTATATACTGTAAAGATATTACATTTTTTGTTAAAATTTCACTTTAAAAAAAATTACAGCTTGCAAAACTTTTAAATTACCTTCGTTTAAAAGTGGGCGGTGCCACGCCCTTTGTACAAAGTTTACTCATTTTCTATTCTGCGTTACAAGTTCAACTCACCTACCAAGTTTCATCGCTTTATTCGTCTTTGGTAATGAATTATCGCACTTTTTCGGTGTTTCGAAATTTTCGATATCGAAAAAGTGGGCGTGGTTATGGTCCGATATCGTTCATTTTAAATAGCGATCTGAGATGAGTGCTCAGGAATCTACATACCAAATTTCATCAAGATAGCTCACAATTTACTCAAGTTGTCGTGTTAACGGACGGACGGACGGACGGACGGATATGGCTCAATCAAATTTTTTTCGATCCTGATGATTTTGATATATGGATGTCTATATCTATCTCGATTCCTTTATACCTGTACAACCAACCGTTATCCAATCAAAGTTAATATACTCTGTGAGCTCTGCTCAACTGAGTATAAAAACGAGATCGGTAACTAACCAACTCAAAAGAACCAAACAACGAACTTTAAATGCCAAAGAGTTGAAAGCGGACATCTTTTTAAGTGAATATTGGGGCGAGGTCTAAGCTGATAGTCGACACTCGCTGTCTTTACCCTACCCTATCATGATCTTTGATGCGAATAGAATTCGAAGATCCCGAAAAAAAACGTATACTACCTTTCATGTCATCAACACATTTGCCTCCAGGAACATACAAAAAAAACTTACAGATTCATATTTTCAAATCGATAACAATTCAACGTTTATTAAACATAATAATTAATTGCCAAACTACAATCAAAAATTCAATCCTTAATCTTATTTGGAAAGATGTTTAGGATTAACCTTAATTCTTAATATTCGTTACTAAAATATACAAAATATTTAGGACAACCCTAATATTACACGCTTATGTATAAAGTTGTTATACTAACGGACATCTGGTTATGATTTAACTATCTTTCATGTGACTAGTCATACCAGGCTATCATAAAAAACACTAGCTTACGATTTTTACTTATATTTAGGGTTCATACTTAGGTAACATTGCTTGTTTGTTTCTATTTTTCCCTTCTTCTAGGATATGTTTATAGGTAAGAGCATAAATGCGTATGTGCATGGACTGAGATCAGCTGGGGGCATTCCATAACAAATGGTATTTTTAACAATTAAAATAAATTTAGTGTTTTTTTTTCTTAAGGTTTATAAGTTCAATACGGGTTACAAATTTTGGACCGAAACCATAATTGAATAGAAAACCTTTCCATTCTCTAGCGTAATAAATTAATTTAAATAGATTAACATGTTTTTCAAAAACTATTACCAAAATGAATGACGTACCAGGTAGGTTAGAACATGCAATATCCAAATAAATTCATATCATTAAAGTACAGCAGATCAATTGACAAAAGCACTATTGACGATCGGTATTTTACTGAAAATACCCAGGCGTCATAAAAATTACTAGCTGACGTTATTTTCTTATATTGTTGAGTAAATGTATTGTTGTTTTTCTTTAACGTACATTTGGAAAAAAATTCATATTTATGTGCATAAGTGTGAATGTAGGTAGGGAGACTAATAGGAAGGGGGGAGTTCCATGTAAAATGGGTTTTAAAAATGTTTTAAACTTTTATAATTTCAACGCGTATCGAAAATTGTTGAACAAAAACGTACTCTATAACAATTTATCAATATTATATATTGTTACGAGGTATATTTAAATTTACCCGGTTTGAGCAAAGACAAAGAATATAAAGAAAACTTACGGACCGTAGATCATATGGCAAAATTATATATATTTGCTAGATGGAAATTACTGGACATACCAGGGCATCATAAGCCAACAACAAGCTACACTCTGCAAAGAATTTTTGTTGCCCTCTTTGCTTTAGGTATTTATAAGAAGTTTTTTTGCATACTAAAGTAGTTTGTTTGGTTTGTATTCACGCAAACCTCCCAAATAATTATGGTAAATAATTAAATTTTAAAGAAAAAATGTAAGCGATTGAACGTAGATTTTTTTAACTTAATGTGTCCATCTCGGCCTTACATACATAGTTATGTAGACCCTTTTTAGCTACAAAGCGATTTTTACGAATTTACATACATAAGTACGCACAACAGGTGTACCGATGTATGTACATACGTTTGTAAAGTATGTAGGTAATTATGCCCACTAATATGCCGATTTGTCTTGGTTGCGAATCAAAGCAAAAAAATTTTAACAATAACAAAGGCAACAAAGATATTGGTACAATATTACTTACATATTTTATGTTGGTAGGTATGTATGTGGGTGATGCAATCCAGCGATGAAAGGCCTTTCAGCGGTGTTGATGCAGTTGGAATATATGTTTGACAAATTTCTTGCTTTGGTTTTGTTTTTGGGCTATGATGTGACTTACACTGTAAGGGAGTGCGATCGCTTACAGTGACACATAAAACCGTTCGGTAACCGCAAAATTTAGTTTGAATATTTTCGTTAACCAAAATTTATTTATTAATTTGTTTGTTCTTTAAATAATTTCATTATTATTATTTTTTTTAATGCTTTTTCCTTTTTTTTTCTTTTTTTTGTGAGGAAAGACGGGGTTAGGTATGCCTTAATTATTAATATTATGATTATTTATTATTTTTTTTTTTTATGTAACACATTTACTCTTTTTTTCTTCTAATTTTCCTTTCTTTCTCTCGTTCCTTTTAGTTACTTTTAACTACTATAAATTTCGTTTAACCTTATCTTAGGCTTTTGGTAACTAACTTTATCTCTTTCTTTCTGCATAATCTTCGGTTTAACACTAATTGCTACTACCTTTTCTAGTTTTTTTTCATTTAATTCACTGCGCTAAACTTATTATTTTATTTTTTTTTTTCTCTATGACAATTTTAATTTTTGTCACACTGTGCACTACTTTGTTCTGCAAATGGGTTGTGGATGGCAAACAGCGACGAAAATGCTGCCTATTTCATGTGCGCCTGATGGTGCTTGAATGAGGTGGGGTGGCAAAACCAAGCCCCAGGATCCTTCTAGATTCCTAATCTTCGTTGGTCGCGCGGGGATTAGTGGAGGCTCACTCTGGATGCTCCTCAACTCCAATGCGTACAAATGGTTTGTAACCAAAAAGCTTCCATACCCTCACCTATGTGCTATGGGAAAGTGACTTCCAACTTGACAGGAGGCGATGAGTGTGGGTAGGAATGTCTGCCTATATGGTAGTCACGCCTTATTGAGAAAAAACAAAACCCATGTGGTTTGCGGAATATCTTTAATGAAGCTGTCCGTCTGGTTCGATGAAAACAGGAAGGAGCGGCTAACTGTAGCTGTTCAGGCTCTTTTATACCCTCGGACTTCCTATCTTTTGGCTTCTGTTTTTGACACTTTCCTAACTTCGTTTGAGAAAATGTTTAATGTCACTTAAATGCGTCTTTTCAATCATTGTAATAAAACTAAGACAGAATGACTTGGATGATTTTATTTTGCTACTGTTTGCAATTTTCCTAGCCTACGAGACATATTTAACTAACTCTGGCGCATTTCAGCATTTGAAAGTTTCGGACAGATCTGCCTTTGAAAAATCCAAGCGATTATTGTTCACGTTTCAGCCAATAGGTGACAATTTGTCGTTTTTACTAGAGGTAATCAATTAAATGCCCTAGAGCGGCAATAAAGTTCTTAAGTCAATTTCTCGCATGCGAGACATTTTATTTCAAAAGGGGATAGGTACACGCAAAAAGACATATTGCAGCCCAAGCGACCATTACAGGAGAGAGGGAGACCCTAACAAATACAAAAACAGTGGTTCATGAAATAAAGACCACTACAAATCAGCAGATTAATTAAAAAATTTACAGGTTACCTCCCAAACATGAAGAGGAGGCTATTAAGCAAATAACAGACCTGGAAAAGCAGGGTATAAATCAAAAGAGTAGGAGTAAGTATAGCTCTCCTATTATAATAGTGTCAAAGAAAGATGACAAATTGGGAAAGAGGAAGTTTCGTTTGGTGGTTGATTACCGTAGGCTTAATCAGATAACCATTGACGATAAGTATCCCTTGTCAAATGTTGAAGGAATCTTGGACAAGTTGGGCAAAGCACAGTACTTTAGCACTCTTGATCTCGCCAAGGGTTACCATCAGATTTTAATGGCATCTAGGGATATTGAAAAAACAGCTTTTGTATCCCCATTAGGTTTGTACGAGTATGTTAGAATGCCGTTTGGGGTGAAAATGCGCCGGCTGCGTTTGAAAGACTTATGAATGACATACTGAGGGAGTATATTAATAAAACATGTGTCGCTTATTTGGATGAAATTTTGATATTTTCCACTTCATTTGAGCTCCATAGATACAATTTTTTCAAATTTGCAAGAGCACAATTTGAAGATTCAAGCGGATAAGTGCAGTTTCTTAAGGAAAGAAACAAAATTTTTAGGGCACATCTTAACTAAAGAAGGTATGAAACCCAATAAAGAGAAAAGTGCAGTGATTTTAGATTTAAAAGTACCAAGAACAGAAAAACAACTGGAGAGCTTTTTGGGAGCTACAGGGTACTACTGGAAATTTATAAAGGATTATTCAAAAATAGCATATCCAATGATTAAATACATGAAAAAAGGGTGTAAAATACCCCTAATGACCCACAATATGTTTCGAGCTTTGGGAATATCAAATCTCCCATTTCTTCCCATCCATCCTTAAATACACAGAGTATGATAAGCAATTTTCAATCACAACAGATGCAAGTGATTACGCCATTGGCGCAGTATTGTCACAACAGGGTCAGCCAGTATGCTATATTTTAAGAACTTTGAATAATCATGAGTAAAAGTATGCCACTACCGATAAGGAGTTTCTGGCAATTATTTATGCAATTACATATTTTAGACCATACATATCTATCTAATATCTAATCTAATTTCTAATCTAATCTAATATATATTATAAATGGCAAAGTTTGGATGTGAAGATGTTTGGATGTTTGGATGTTTGGATGTTTGGATGTTTGTCCAGACGTTTGTCTTTGTGACTCAATCACGCAAGAACGGCTGGACCGATTTGGATGAAATTTTGCACACATATAGCCAATAGTCTAGAAGGATCTACTAACTATACATTTTTGAAAAGGGGCGTGGTCCCCGCCCCCTAGGAACAGTTATAATTTAATTATTATATTTTTTCGTCTTTGCGACTGAATCACACCAGAATGGATACACGGATTTTGATGAAATTTGGGACACAGACAGTAGTCTACTACCGAAATTTTTTTCGAACATGGAAAGAGGGGTGGGGGCCCACGACCCCTTCGAGAAATTATTTCTCAATAATTTTTACACGTTATAACATTCCGTATACTGGCCTTCACCAATATCACAGACTCAAGGGGTCAAATAAGTCGAGGGCTTACAAAGTAAGCAGTGACACCCTCCGCCCGCCCCCCTTTATCTCCCCCTCTGGTGTAAAATCTATAAATTGTTATAACTCAATATAAATTTTCTCCTAAATCAATAGTTTTTGGTATCTGGTACATACAGAACGAGATCTAGACAATTTTGGAGGAACGATCAGTGGTCCTCTCCTCTACTCCCGCCATCCGCCCTCCATCAATTGTTTTTATTAGCACGCTTTTATTAGCTTTACCTGTATGTTTCTATGTAACTTTTTATTCGCTCCAATGCGCCTGCTGCCTTATTAACATGGTTTTATAATTAGCTTCACCTTATTTGTAATCCCGTTGGGTCATATCGAGACCCTTCCGGGATCATTTCTGGATGGTTTTCGTGATCGGTCCGGGATTACGTCGGGGTAATTTCGGGACTTTTTCGGGACTATTTCGGGATCATTTTGGGACCCTTCCGGGATCATTTCTGTATAGTTTTCGGGATCCGTCCGGGATCCCGTCGGGGTTATTTTGGGACATTTTCGGGACTATTCCGGAATCATTTCGGGACTATTTCGCGATCATTTGGGGACCCTTCCGGCATCATTTCTGGATGGTTTTCGGGATCCGTCCGCGATCCCGTCAGGGTCATTTCGGGACTATTTCGGGATAATTTGGGGTACCTGCCAGCATCATTTCTGGATGGTTTACGGGATCCGTCCGGGATCCCGTCGATGTCATTTCGGAACTATTACGGCATCATTTGGGGTACCTTCCGGTATCAATTCTAGATGGTTTTCGGGATCCGTCCGGGATCCCGTCGGAGTCATTTCGGAACTTTTTCTCGACTAATACAGGATCATTTGTGGACCCTTTCGGCATCATTTCTGGATAGTTTTAGGGATCCGTTCGGGATCCCGACGGGGTCATATCGGGACCATTTGATCCGTCCGGGATCCCGCCAGGGTCATATCGGGACTTTTTCGGGATAATTTCGGGATATTTTTCGGGACCCGTCTGGGATCCCGGTGCTTCGGTAACCTTCCGGGATCATTTCTGGATCCCGTCAGGATCATTTCGTGGCTATTTCGTGATCATTTGGGGACCCATCCGGCATCTTTTTCGGGACTGTTCCGGGATCATTTGGGGATACTTCCGGCATAATTTCTGGATTGATTTCGGAATCCCGTCAGGGTCATTTCGGGACTTTATCTGCCTATTTCGGGGTCAATTGCTGACCCTTCAGAGAGCAATTCTGGATGGTTTTCTGGATCCGTCCGGGATCCCGTCGGGGTAATTTCGGGCCTTTTTCGGGATCACTTTGGAACCCTTCCGGGATCATTTCTGTATAGTTTACGGGATCCGTCCGGGATCCCGTCGGGGTTATTTTGGAACATTTTCGGGACTATTCCGGAATCATTTCGGGACTATTTCGCGATCATTTGGGGACCCTTCCGGCATCATTTCTGGATGGTTTTCGGGATCCGTGCGGGATGTCGTCGGGGTCATATGGTGACTTTTTCGGGATCATTTGGGGGCTCTTCCGGCATCATTTCTGAATGGTTTTCTGGATCCGTCCGGGATCCCGTCGGGGTCATTTCGGTACTTTTTCGCGACTAATACGGGATCATTTGGGACTTTTCCCAGACTATTTCGGGATAATTTTGGGACCCTCCCAAGATCATTTCTGGATGGATTTCGGGATCTGTCCGGGATGCCGTCAGGGTCATTTTGGGACTATTAGGTGATCCTTTGAGGACCTTTTCGGCATCACTTCTGGATGGTTTTCGGTATCCGCTCAGGATCCCGTCGGAATTATTGCGGGACTTTTTCGGGATCATTTGGTGGCCCTTCCGGCATCATTTCTAGATGGCTTTTGGGATTCGTCCGGCATCCCGTCGGGTTTATTTCGGGACTTTTTCTCGACTAATACGGGATCATTTGCGGGCCCTTTCGGCATCATTTCTAGATAGTTGTCGGGATCCGTTCGGGATCCCGTCAGGGTCTTTTCGGAACTATTAAGTGACCATTTGAGGACATTTCCGGCATCATTTCTGGATAGTTTTCGGGATCCTTTCGGGGTCCAGTCAGGGTCATTTCGGGACTTTTTCGGGATCATTTAGAGATGGCTTTCAGGATTCGTCCGGGAACGCGTGAGGGTAATTTCTGAACTTTTCCGAGACTATTTCAGGTAAATTTGGGACCTTCCCAAGATCATTTCTGGATGGATTTTGGGATCAGTCCGGGATGCCGTCAGGGTCATTTTGGTATTAGGTGATCATTTGAGGACCTTTCCGGCATCACTTCTGTATGGTTTTCGGTATCCGATCAGGATCCCCTCGGAATCATTGCGGGACTTTTTCGGGATAATTTGGGGTCCCTCCCAAGATCATTTCTGGATGGATTTCGGGATTTGTCCGGGAAACCGTCAGGGTCATTTAGGGGTGCGTTCGAGATCCCGTCAGGGTCATTTCGGGACTTCTTCGGGACTATATCGGGATCATTTCTGGATGGTTTATGGGATCCGTCCATGACCCCTTAAGGGTCATTTCGGGACTATTAGGTGATCATTTGAGGACCTTTCCGGCATCACTTCTGGATGATTTTCGGTATCCGTTCGGGATCCCGTCGGAATCAATGCGGGACTTTTACGGAATCATTTGGGATTCCTTCCGGCATCATTTCTGGATGGTTTTCGGGATTTGTCCGGGATCCCGTCGGGATCATTTTGGGACCCTTTCGGCATAATTTCTTGATGGTTTGCCGGATCCATCAGGGTCATTTCGGGACCATTTTGGGATCATTTGGGGACCCTTCCGAGATCATTTCTGGATCCGTCCGGGATGCCGTAGGAGCCATTTTGGGATTTGTTGTTACTTTTCCGGGATAGTTTTTGCACCATTCCGGGATCATTTCTGGATCTGTGCGGGATCCCATCTGGGTCAATTCCGGACTATTTCGGGACCATTTTGGAATCCTTCCGGAATCATTTCTGTATGGTTTTCGCGATCCATCGTGGATCCCCTCGGAGCCATTTCGGAACTTTTTCTGGAGTTAGTCGGGATAATGTAGGGACCCTTCCTGGATATTTTCTGGATGGTTTTTGAAATCCGCCCGGGAGCCCGTCAGGGTCATTTCGGAACCTTTTCGGGATCATTTTGGAACACCTTCAGGGATCATTTCTGTGTGGTTCTCTGGATACGTCTAGAATCGTGTCGCTCTCATTTCGGGTTTTTTTGGGACTATTCGGGGAACTTTTGGAGACCCTTTCGGGGCATTTCTGGATGGTTTTCGGGATCCGTCCGCGATAGCGTTGGGGTCATTTCGTAGCTTTTTCTGGATAATTTCGGGATCATTTGGGATCCTATCAGGTTATCAGCTCATTTAGTTCTTTTTTTTACTCAATTACAAAAATAAAATGCATTAGACAGAAAACAAAATTTTAAACAGATAATAAGCAGGCTAACGCGAATAGCCCATATATTTAAAATTTTCCTTGCGGACGGGGCCGCGGGTAAAGGCTAGTATATATTATAAATGGCAAAGTTTGGATGTTTAGATGTTTGGATGTTTGGATGTATGTCCAGACGTTTGTCTTTGTGACTCAATCACGCAAGAACGGCTGGACGGATTTGGATGAAATTTGGCACACATATAGCCAATAGTCCAGAAGGATCTACTAGCTATATATTTTTCAAAAGGGGGGAGGTCCCCGCCCCCACGAACAGTTATAATTTAATTATTATATTTTTTAGTCTTTGAGACTGAATCACGCCAGAACGGCTACACGGATTTTGATGAAATTTGGGCACAGACAGTAGTCTACTAGCGAAATTTTTTTCGAACATGGAAAGAGCAATTACTTTTTAATAATTTTTACACATTATAACTTTGCGTATACTGGGCTTCACCAATATCACAGACTCAATGGGTCAAATAAGTCGAGGGCTTACAAAGTGAGCAGTGACACCCTCCGCCCCCTCCCCTTTCTACCCCTCTGGTGGAAAATCTATAAATTGTTATAACTCAATATAAATTTTCTCCTAAATCAATAGTTTTTGGTATCTGGCACACACAGATCGAGATCTAAACAATTTTGCAAAAACGAGCAGCGGTACTTCTCCTCCCGCCATCCGCCCTCCTTCAATTGTTTTTATTAGCACGTTTTTATTAGCTTTACCTGTATGTTTATTTGTAACTCTTCATTCGCTCCAACGCGCCTGCTGCCTTATTAAAATGGTTCTACCGCCGGGGTCATTTCGGGACTTTTTCGGGATCATTTGGGGTACCTACCGGCATCATTTCTGGATGGTTTTCGGTATCCGTCCGGGATACCTTCGGGATCATTTCGGAACTTTTTCGGGATTTTTTGGGGCCCCTTCCGGCATCATTTCTGGATGGTTTTAGGGATCCGTCCGGGATCCCGACGGGGTCATTTAGGGACTTTTTCGGTATTTTTTGGGGTCTCTTCCGGCATCATTTCTGGATTGCTTTCGGGATTCGTCCGGGATCCCTTCGGGGTCATTTCGGGACTTTTTCTCGACTAATACGGGATCATTTGGGGACCCTTTCGACATCATTTCTGGATTGTTTTAGGGATTCGTCCGGGATTCCGTCGGGGTAATTTCGCGACTTTTTCTCGACTAATACGGGATAATTTGGGGACCCTTTCGGCATCATTTCTGGATGGTTTTCGGGATCCGTCCGGGATTCCGGCAGGGTGATTTCGAGACTATTAGGGGATCATTTGAAGACATTTCCGGCATCATTTCTGGATAGTTTTGGGGATCCGTTCGGGATCCCGACGGGGTCATTTCGGGACTTTTTCGGGATCATTTGGGGTACCTACCGGCATCATTTCTGGATGGTTTTCGGTATCCGTCCCGGACCCCGTCGGGGTCATTTCGGGACTTTTTCGTGATTTTTTGGGGTCTCTTCCCGCGTTATTTCTGGGAGGTTTTGGGGATACCGTCGGGGTAATTTCAGGACTTCTTCGAGATCATTTGGGGTCCCTTCCGGCATCATTTCTGGATGGTTTAAGGATCCCTCCGGGATGCCGTTGGGGTAATTTCGGGATCATTTGGTGCACCTTCCGATATCATTTATACATAGGTTTCGGGATCCGTCCGTTATCCCGTCGGGGTAATTTCGGGACTTTTTCTCGAATAATACGGGATAATTTAGGAACCATTTCGGCATCATTTCTGAATGATTTTCGGAATCCGTCAGGGATCCCGTCAGGGTCATTTCGGGACTATTAGGGGATCATTTGAGGACCTTTCCGGCATCCTATGTGGATGGTTTTCGGTATCCGTCCGGGATCCCGTCGGGGTCATTTCGCGACTTTTTCTCGACTAATACGGGATAATTTGGTGACCCTTTCGGTATCATTTCTGGATGGTTTTCGGGATCCGTCTGGGATTCCGTCAGGGTGATTTCGAGACTATTAGGGGATCATTTGAAGACATTTCCGGCATCATTTCTGGATAGTTTTGGGGATCCGTTCGGGATCCCGACGGGGTCATTTCGGGACTTTTTCGGGATCATTTGGGGTACCTACCGGCATCATTTCTGGATGGTTTTCGGTATCCGTCCCGGACCCCGTCGGGGTCATTTCGGGACTTTTTCGTGATTTTTTGGGGTCTCTTCCGGCGTCATTTCTGGGAGGTTTTGGAGATACCGTCGGGGTAATTTCAGGACTTCTTCGAGATCATTTGGGGTCCCTTCCGGCATCATTTCTGGATGGTTTAAGGATCCCTCCGGGATGCCGTTGGGGTAATTTCGGGATCATTTGGTGCACCTTACGATATCATTTATACATAGGTTTCGGGATCGGTCCGTTATCCCGTCGGGGTAATTTCGGGACTTTTTCTCGAATAATACGGGATAATTTAGGAACCATTTCGGCATCATTTCTGAATGATGTTCGGAATCCGTCAGGGATCCCGTCAGGGTCATTTCGGGACTATTAGGGGATCATTTGAGGACCTTTCCGGCATCCTATCTGGATGGTTTTCGGTATCCGTCCGGGATCCCGTCGGGGTCATTTCGCGACTTTTTCGGGATCATTTGGGGTCCCTTCCGGCATCATTTCTGGATGGTTTTCGAGATTCGTCCGGGACCCGTCGGGGTCATTTCCTGACTTTTTCTCGACTAATTCGGGATCATTTGGAGACCCTTTCGGCATCATTTCTGGATGGTTTTCGGGATCCGTTCGGGATACCAGCAGGGTAATTTCGGCACTATTAGGGGATCACTTGGGGACCTTTCCGGCATCGTTTTTGGATAGTCTTCGCGATCCGTTCGGGATCCCGTAGGGGTAATTTCGGGACTATTTCGGGATCATTTTGAGGTACCTTCCGGAATCATCTCTAGATAGTTTTCTGGATCCCGTCGGGTCACTTCGGGACTTTTTCTCGACTGATACGGGCTCAAATGTGGACCTTTCGGCATCATTTCTGCATAGTCTGCGGTATCCGTCCGGGATCCCGTCAGGGTCATTTCGGGACTATTAGGGGATCATTTGAGGACCTTTCCGGCATCATTTCTGGATAGTTTTCGGGATCCGTCCGGGATCCCGTCGGGATCATTTCGGGACTTTTTCGGGATCATTTGGGGTATTTTCCGACATCATTTCAGTATGGTTTTCGGGATCCATCCGGGATCCCGTCGGGGCCATTTCGGGATCATTTGGTGTCCCTTCCGGCATAATTTCTGGATGGGTTTCGGGATCCGTCAGGAATCCCGTCGGGGCCACTCCTGCACTTTTTCGGGACTAATACGGGATGATTTGGCGAGCCTTTCGGTATCATTTCTGGATGGTTTTCGGGATCTGTACGGGAACCCATAAGGGTAATTTCGGGACTTCTTCGGGACTATTTCTGAATCATTTTGGGACCCCTCCTGGTTAATTTCTGTTTGATTTTCGGAATCTGTCCTGGAATTTTAGTATCATCTTGGGACCCTTCCGGGATCATTTTAGGTCTCTTCGCAACCGGTAGTTCAGCACACATGCCTTTTTAAATTATGAGCTTTTATGGCCGTGGATTTACTGTTAATTATTCGTAATTAAAATTCGGTATGTTTTATTCTCAATCCAACACAGCTTTTTCGTTCTATAATCGTGTAAGGAACTGTTATAACTATAATTACACTTTTTGTAATATTTTAACCAACTAAATACCCGAAAATGCAACACTATTTTCATCAAAAAAATTCTCTTTGGTTTTAGCTAATTGTAGTTTCACTCCTTTGTTCTATGAGTAGTAATTCTTTCACCCCTTTCATATTAGTTAATTTAATTTAAAAACAAAATATATTTTTTTAATTCGAAAAAACTGTATTGTACTATTCATGAAAGCGTGCCTTTCAGCTTATCTTCTCATTTAGTTCTTTTTTTTTACTAAATTTAAAAAATAAAATACATAGACAAAAATAATTTTTAAACAGATAACTTGATAAGCAGGCTAACGTGAATAGCACATATATTTTATTTTCTCCTTGCGGACGGGGCCGCCGGTAAAGGCTAGTATATATTATAAATGGCAAAGTTTGGATGTTTTCATGTTTGGATGTTTGGATGTTTGTCCAGACGTTTGTCTTTGTGACTCAGTCACGCAAAAACGGCTGGACCGATTTGGATGAAATTTGGCACGCATATAGCCAATAGTCTAGAAGGATCTACTAGCTATATTTTTTTGAAAAGGGTGGAGGTCCCCGCCCCCTAGGAACAGTTATAATTTAATTATTGTATTTTTTCGTCTTTGTGACTGAATCACGCCATAACGGCTACACGGATTTTGATGAAATTTGGGGCACAGGCAATAGTCTACTAGCGAAATTTTTTTCGAACATGGAAATGGGTGTGGGGTTCCCACGACGCCTTCGAACAATTACTTTTTAATTATTTTTACACATTATAACTTTACGTATACGGGCCTTCACCAATATTACAGACTCAATGGGTGAAATAAGTCGAGGGCTTACAAAATGAACAGTGACACCCTCCGCCCCCTCTCCCCCTCTGGTATAAAATCTATAAATTGTTATAACTCAATATACATTTTCTCCTAAATTAATAGTTTTTGGTATCTGGTACATACAGATCGAGATCTAAAGAATTTTGAAAAAACGATCAGTGGTCCTTCTCCTCCCGCAACCCGCCCTCCTTCAATTGTTTTTATTAGCACCCTTTTATTAACTTTACCTGTATGTTTCTATATAACTCTTCATTCGCTCCAACGTGCCTGCTGCCTTATTAACATGGTTTTATAATTAGCTTCACCTTATTTGTAATCCCGTTAGGGTCATATCGAGACCCTTCCGGGATCATTTCTGGATGATTTTCGTGATCCGTCCGGGATCCCGCCGGGTTCATTTCGGGACTTATTCGGGACTATTTCGGGATAATTTTCGACCCTTCCGGCATAATTTCTTTATAGTTTTCGCGATCCGTCCGGGATCCCGTCGGGGTTATTTTGGAACATTTACGGGACTATTCCGGGATAATTTCGGAACTATTTCGCTATCATTTGGGGACCCTTCCGGCATCATTTGTGGATAGGTTTAGTGATCCGTCCGGCATCCCGTCGGGGTATTTTCGGGATAATTTGCGTACCTTTTAGAGATAAATTCTTTACGGTTTCCGCGATCACTACGGGACTTTTTCGGGGTCATTTTGGGTCCCTTCCGTAATCATTCCCGGATGGTTTTAGGGATCCGTCCGGGATCCCGTCGGGGCCATTTCGGGGCTATTTCGGGATCATTAGGGGTATCTTCCGGCATCATTTCTGGATGGTTTTCGAGATCCGTCCGGGATCCAGTCGGGGTCACTTTGGGACTTTTTCTCGACTAATACGGAATCATTTGGGGACCCTTTCGGCATCATTTCTGGATGGTCTTCGGGATCCGTCCGCGATCCCGCCAGGGTCATTTCGGGACTATTTCGGGATAATTTGGGGTACCTACCGGCATCATTTCTGGATGGTTTTCGGTATCCGTCCGAGATCCCGTCGGAGTCATTTCGGGACCATTTGGGGTCCCTTCCGGCATCATTTCAGGATGGTTTTCGGGAACCGTCCGAGATCCTGTCGGGGTCATTTTGAGACTTTTGCGGGGTCATTTGGGGTCTCTTCCGGCATCATTTCTGGATGGTTTTCCGGATCCGTCCGGGATCCCGTCGATGTCATTTCCGGACTATTTCGGCATCATTTGGGGTACCTTCCGGCATCATTTTTAAATGGTTTTCGGGATCCGTCCGGGATCCCGTCGGCGTCATTTCGAGACTATTGGGTGATCTTTTGAGGACCTTTCCGGCATCATTTCTGGATGGTTTTCGGGATCCGTCCGGGATCCTGTCGGGGTCATTTTAAGACTTTTGCGGGATCATTTGTGGTCTCTTCCGCCATCATTTCTGGATGGTTTTCGGGATCCCTCCGGGATCATGTCGGGGTCATTTTGGGACTTTTGCGGGATCATTTGGGGTCTCTTCCGGCATCATTTCTGGATGGTTTACGGGATCCGTCCGGGATCCTGTCGGGGTCATTTTGGGACTTTTGCGGGATCATTTGGGGTCTCTTCCGGCATCATTTCTGGATGGTTTACGGGATCCGTCCGGGATCCTGTCGGGGTCATTTTGGGACTTTTGCGGGATCATTTTGGGTCTCTTCCGGCATCATTTCTGGATGGTTTTCGCGATCCGTCCGGGATCCTGTCGGGGTCATTTTGGGACTTTTGGGGGATCATTTGTGGTCTCTTCCACCATCATTTCTGGATGGTTTTCGGGATCCCTCCGGGATCATGTCGGGGTCATTTTGGGACTTTTGCGGGATCATTTGGGGTCTCTTCCGGCATCATTTCTGTATGGTTTACGGGATCCGTCCGGGATCCTGTCGGGGTCATTTTGGGACTTTTGCGGGATCATTTGGGGTCTCTTCCGGCATCATTTCCGGATGGTTTACGGGATCCGTCCGGGATCCTGTCGGGGTCATTTTGGGACTTTTGCGGGATTATTTTGGGTCTCTTCCGGCATCATTTCTGGATGGTTTTCGCGATCCGTCCGGGATCCTGTCGGGGTCATTTTGGGACTTTTGCGGGATCATTTGGGGTCTCTTCCGGCATCATTTCTGGATGGTTTACGGGATCCGTCCGGGATCCTGTCGGGGTCATTTTGGGACTTTTGCGGGATCATTTGGGGTCTCTTCCGGCATCATTTCTGGATGGTTTACGGGATCCGTCCGGGATCCTGTCGGGGTCATTTTGGGACTTTTGCGGGATCATTTTGGGTCTCTTCCGGCATCATTTCTGGATGGTTTGCGCGATCCGTCCGGGATCCTGTCTGGGTCATTTCGGGACTTTTGCGGGATCATTTGGGATCTCTTCCGGCATCTTTTCTGGATGGTTTACGGGATCCGTCCGGGATCCCGTCGGGGTCATTTCACTACTTTTTCGGGATCATTTGGGGTCCATTCCGGCATCATTTCTGGATGGTTTTCGGGATCCGTCCTGAATCCCGTCGGTGTCATTTCGGAACTTTTTCATCAACATCATCATTTATTGCAAAAATAGTATTAGTACAATAAGATCTAGAATCTTTTATAGTACAACAAAAAGATAAATCGCAATGTAAAAAAGAACAAAAGTCATAACAGAGGGTTATGTAGGTTAAATAATCACATCAAACATAGAGAATTATCGTAGTTTACTAGTATCTAAAATAAACAAATTATTAAATTCAATAACAAAACATTGTATACACTCATACATATTGATGGCGAAAACTCAAGAAGTATAATGGTTTCAACTAAAATGAGCATAAAGAACATTTTTAAAGTTGCTTTTATTTAGACTACTACGTACGGATACTGGAATAGAGTTCCATAGGCGAATGGGATTGACAAAGAATAGCCGTCCAGATGTTAGATAGTTATAAGTTGGTACTATTAGGTCGTTGATTCGAGCAGACCTGGGGAATATTAGCTTATCATATAGGTAACTAGGCTCCTTATACATGATAAGTTGACAAAGGAAAATGCTGTTCCTAGCTTTCAGATATTCGAAGATTTCGCAGCCCAGTAGACGCGCTCTCCAGCTGGATATATGATCAAATCTGGCTAAGCCGAATACATAACGTGTAACATGATTAAATGCTACATCAATTTTATTAGCAGACTGGGAGCTCAGTTTACTGTACACTAGCTCAGAGTAGCAAATGATCGGCATAATCAATTGAATTGCAAGTTTTCTTCTAACATTGACCGGAGTATAAATAGCAGACATTCGTAAATTTCTTAAGATATAGTATACTTTCTTAACCACCGAATGTACGTGATCATCACAGGACAACGTCGTGTTAATAACAAAACCAAGATTAGTCACTTTTGAAACGAGTTTGAGACATTTACTGGCAACGCGCAAGGGCGGAATACTTGAGAAACTTATTCGTTTTTTAGATATAGGCAACACGTATGATTTCTCACTGTTCATGCATAAGTCATTTTTCCTAGCCCATTCAAATATGGATGTTCAGTCATTATTCAATCTTGAGCATAAATCGTTTGTCCCCTCATGATTTCCCGACAAATATAGTTGGACATCATCAGCATATGCATGCATATGAGAATGCTGGCATGCATTACATATGTCATTAATAAAAATACTAAAAAGTAGTGGACCCAAGATAGAGCCTTGGGGTACCCCTGCCAATAGTGGTTTTAGACCTGAAGTTTCGGAGCCGACTTTGACAAGCTGGGATCTACCCGTCAGATAACTTCGCATGAGCCGCACTTCGGAGTCATCAAAACGAAAATAATTTTTTAATTTTGAGCACAGCAGGTCATGGTTCACAGAGTCGAAGGCTTTTGAGAAGTCAAGCAGGCATAATAAAGTCAACTGGTTTTGTCAAAGGGTGCCCTGACGTCGTCTAAAATTTTTATGATAGCCGTGGAGCAACTGTGCTTTGATCGGAAGCCTGACTGGAATGGTGATAGCAGACTATGTTTGCAAACATGATCTTGAATTTGTTCCGACAACAATATCTCAAAGACTTTCGAGAGTGCTGGCAAAATGCTGATAGGCCGAAAGTCACTAGGACAATCTGCAAACTTAGTTTTTGCAATAGGTATAACCGTGGCAATCTTCCACATATCAGGGAAGCAGGAGGTAGTAATGCTGTGGTTGATAATATGCGTCAATGTAGGAAGAATGTACGGGGCAATTATTTTAACAAATTTGAGCGGTATATTGTCCTGACCGATTGCGTTGGACCTTATTTTATTTATGCATCTCGCCACATCAAATTCCGAAACAGCTGTAAACTCAAATACTTGACAAACAGGAACCACATATAAGGGAGGGGTTGAGAAACTGGTATTAAGACAAGACGGGTTAGCTTGGCTCACAAAAGCTGCATTAAGATCTTCAGGATTAAGGGAACAGTCAGAACTCTCACTCACATGTACACGGAGTTTTTTCAGATTACGCAACAAAACATGATTAGGCAACGATATATTCAACATTTTACTGTAGTATCTGCATTTTTCTCTCCTAATATAGGCTGTGGTCTCATTTCGTGTAAGTTTGTATGCACGCCAATTTGCGTCGCTACGGTTTTTCTTCCAAAGGGAATAAAGCTTATTGCGCTTGATAATCATAGCACGGACAGATCTATTAAACCAAGGGCAAGAGGAAGATCTGTTGCTATATACCCGAGATGGAACGTGAGTTGTATAGAGGTATAAAATAATTTCATTTAAAAATCTCAGCTTTTCATGCACCGAACTCAAGCTCCAACAAGTAGACCAATTTATGCTGGAGATGTCTCCAAGAAGGTTATTTACGTCCAGTCGTCGATAATCTGGTGAAATGGATGGTCTAGCTACTGCACTGTGGTTATCGAGCACTACATCAAATGAACAGAAAATTAGATCATGGTCTGAGATAAAGGATAATTGATCAAACTTTAAGACTTTAGACGTATCGGACACAATGAAATAGTCAAGAAGGCTGGGGCAGCAGTTCTGTCCATACCTTGTTGGTACGCACACATTAACCACTTCAAGACCAACACTTGAATCATCGTCTAACAAACGGCAGGTATACGGGTCACTACATAAGAGATTAACATTAAAAGCTCCGCAGATAATTATATCAGTGTAATCAACTGCGACCGAGGACAACATTGTAAAATATTCCTTCACGTTGCACAATTTATTAGGGTTATAGACGCACGAAAAAAGGACTTTGGACATTGAACTAGACACTTCAACTAGCAAGTTCTCAGTGACGCCAACAGCTATACTTGATATGATTCTCGACTTGAGATGTTTTTTACAATACATACCAACACCACCACCTTTCTTTACCTTTCTATCCATCCTATAGAGTACGTATCCCTTTATGCCAAAATGGTCATCAAATATTTCAGGTTTAAACCAAGTCTCGGAAACACAAATGATATCAACACTAGATTGTTCAAATATCGCTCTGACTACATCCATCTTTTCACCATTTAAACTACGAGCATTAAAGTGCACCACGTTGAAACCTTTATACGGAATCATTTGGGGTCCCTTTCGGCATAACTTCCGGATGGTTTCCGGGATCCGTCCGGGATCCTGTCAGGGTCAATTCGGTACTATTAGGGGATCATTTGAGGACCTTTCCGGTATCATATCTGGATGGTTTTCGGTATCCGCACGGGATTCCGTCGGGGTCATTTCGGGACTTTTACGGGATCATTTGGGGTCCCTTCCGGCATCTTTTTCGGGACTGTTCCGGGATCATTTGGGGATCCTTCCAGAATAATTTCTGGATTGTTTTCGGGATCCCGTCAGGGTAATTTCGAACCCTTCAGAGAGCAATTCCGGATGGCTTTCTGAATCCGTCCGGGACTTTTACGGGATCATTTGGGGTCCCTTCCGGCATCTTTTTCAGGACTGTTCCGGGATTATTTGGGTATCCTATAGTGTTAACTACGTTGTATTCTTTACTTTAATTTTTAAAATAATTTTTAATTGAGTTTTCATGTTAACTTATAATTTTTGAATAACTTCAAAAAAAGAAAATTCTAATTAGTTTGAAAATATTTAAACTCAAAATTAAATAAAATAATATTTCTAAAAATAAATATTTAAATATTTGGTTAACCACCAAATATATTGGCGATCTTGCGCGAATCTTTTATAGTATTGTAAAAATTGACAGCGCCAACGAACAACAATAACTTGAATCGGTCAATTAATTGTTAAGAATTTTACCATAAATTGAACACAAAAGAACTTTATCTATTTGTTTTTCAAACTCACTAAAGATATACACCATTTAAGTGTGAACTTGTAAAATAAAATACATAATTAAACTTTGAAAACAAAACATCTACTTAACTTAATAACTGTGGCGAAATGTGAAATATCTGCGAAATAAAGTGAACAACAAAGAAATAAACTGAATTAGCAGCTAGACGACAAATAGTCGAACAACAACAAACATCAGCGGCAACTATAAAATCATTGACGCATATTTAATGATAATACATAGAAGTTTTGATAGAAAATATATCATAAATTTACAAATTCATCCTATTTTAAAATTTGATTAGAATTACAATCTAATTAAGTGAAATTTTGTGTCAAAAATAGAAGACAAGAAATATCTACCAAAACTTAAACGTCAAATATCTAATTGAATGATTGCATATATGTACATATTTCATTATGTTCAGACATACATATAACATTTTTAAGTGTACGACTTGATTTGCAAAAGCAACCAAATTTACTGAAGAAAAATGATTTCAATTAAATAACATATAGATTGCATTGAAAGAAATGGATTTGTAGATTAGGAGATTTTGACTTTCACTACAAACTTAATCAATATTCTAATCGCAGTTAAAGTCATATTGAGATTTTGTATAATTTGTGCATTCTACATGTATGAAAGCTATTTGCTCATCAGAGAAATCAATATACATAACTCAATAAACCTTCTCATCACCAGTCTGGCCAGACTTCCAACTACAATCAAAACGAAAAAATTTATCAATATCAACAATCAAAATTTCTCGAATAACGTAAATGCCATTGCAAATCATCAATCAATATTTCAACAATAAAAATTTCAATAAATATATATATTTTTTTTTTAACTTTTTATGTTAATATATTCATGTGAATATATATATATATATTTAAAATAATTATTTTATTAAAGAATTTATAATATAAAATTAATTAAATTTAATTATTACTTTTTTTTTTAATATTATTGATTTAAATATAAATATATATACAATTGTTAATATTATCTATCAACTATTATCTTATTAGTATCTTTTTGTTGTTAACTCCCTTTCCAAAAAAAAATTCTTAAATATTTTCAAATTTTCAAATTATTCATTTAATTTTTTTTTTTTTTTTTATGGTTCTACGTTCACCAATACGAACACGTAAGTTTACATATTCGGAAAATCGAAACAACAATTATACAAATAACATAATGACTCACAATACAACTCAAAATTCTAACATTAATACAACACAAAACAACATCTCTAATAAAACACAAGATACTTCAACACAAGATAACTTTACAAATTTTCCTTCTACTAAATCTATTAAATTACCACAATTTTGGCAAGATTGTCCTGATGCCTGGTTTTTACTTATTGAAGGACAATTTCAAATTAATAATATCACTGATGATAATTTAAAATTTCAAAATGTTCTAGTTACCCTTCAACGCGATACCATTTCTAAAATTTTAGATGTTATTAACCCTCCTCCTCTTTTTAATAAATATGATATAATCAAAAAAATTCTATGTGAAAGATTTTCTCTTAGCGAAGAAAAACGATTAGAACAATTATTTTCAAAAGCTGAACTTGGTGATCGTTCACCATCTGAATTATTCAGATTTATGAAATCACTTATAGGTTCTGACTCCATAGTTAGCCAAGAATTACCCTTTAAATTGTGGATTCGTAAATTACCACAAGAAATACAAATTCATTTGACTTCCAATAATAATCAAAACAGAGATGAAATTATTATTTTAGCTGACAAACTTTTTGATTTAATCAATAATCCTCATTTTTCCAAATCTCATGTAGTCTCAATTATAAATAATAATATTTTAGAACAATGCGTTAAAAATTTAACTGAATTAACCAGGGCTATTTTTCAAAATTTAAATAAAATTTCTAATGATATTAATCAATTACAAATCCGTTCAAGATCTAAAGATAGAAATAGATCTAAATCTCGAAATTTTTCAGGATCAAGAAATTTTTCAAACAATCGTAATTTTAATTCACAGACAACTCTTTGTTAGTATCACAAAAAATTTAAGAATAACGCTCTCAAATGTATACCCCCATGCAATTTTAATCAAAATCATAATTCAAATTGCGAACAAAATTTAAACTGAAACGATCCAATATGACGGTGACGGATAATGGAACTATTATTAAACCTACTCGTCGCCTATTCATATTTGATAAATTCAATAAACTTAATTTTCTTATCGATACCGGTGCAGTTGTATCAGTTATTCCCTTTTCTAAATTTAAAATTTATAAAAGAAATTCGGATCTTACTTTGACTGCAGCAAACGGTTCTTCAATTGAAACTTTCGGTACAAAACTACTTAAAATTGATTTAGGTTTAAGAAGAGATTTTGAATTTCCATTCATTATTGCGAATATTGATACATACACCAATTTTAGGAGCAAACTTTTTAGAAAAATTCAGAATTATTGTCAATATTAAAAATAAAGAAATAATGGATTCTACTACAAAAATTAAAGTTGCTGGATCTTCTGGATTTTCTGATATTTTCTCACTCAAAATTCCTATTGTCGAAAATAAGTTTTCAAAATTACTTAATGAATTTCCATCTATTACCTGCGAACCAGATTATACTAAAAAAATTAAACACCATACGGTCCAATCAAACTTAAAATTGCTAAAACTGAATTTGAATTTTTAATTAAAACTGGTATATGCAGACCCTCAAATTCTCCTATTGCATCTCCACTTCATCTCGTTCCTAAAAAAGAACCAAATGATTGGAGACCTTGCGGAGACTATCGAAGACTTAATTTTATTACTACACCAGATCAGTATCCTTTACCACATATTCACGATTTAACAATTGATTTAAAAAACAAACAATTTTTTTCCAAAATTGATCTTGTGCGTGCCTACCACCAAATTCCAATGGCAAGAGAAGACATTCATAAAACTGCAATAAATACCCCTTTTGGAATGTTTGAATTCGTAAGAATGACCTTCGGTTTACGAAACAGTGCTCAAACTTTCCAACGCTTTATTAATGAAGTATTTTCTGATTTCGATTTTGTATTTACATACATTGATGACATTCTTATTGCCAGTGATAATGAAGATCAACATATAAATCATTTAAAATCAGTTTTCAAAAGACTTGAAGAATATAATTTAAATATTAAACCTTCAAAATGTACTCTCGGTGTAAATAAATTAAATTTCTTAAGTTACGAAATTTCAGGCGAAGGTATTAATCCATCTTTAGATAGAATTGAAATCATAACAAATTTTGAAAAACCAATTTCTATAAATAAATTACAAAAATTGTTAGGTATGATAAATTACTATCACAGATATATTAAAATGTTAGCAACATAACTTAGTCCTCTTCATGAAATGTTAACACAACGCAATTAAAAACAAACTCAAACAATTAAATTGAACAAATGAAACCACAACAGCTTTCGAAAATGTTAAAAAACATTTTGCTAAAAATACTTTACTTACACATTTCGACAAAAATGGTACTTTATCATTAGCAGTAGATGCATCAAATGTTGTTATTGGAGCAGTTCTTCAACAAACTAGCAATAATATACTAGAACCCTTAGCTTATTTTTCAAGAAAATTAACTACAACAGAAACTAAATATTCAACATTTGATCGTGAACTTTTGGAAATTTATATTTCAATTAAACATTTTAAAGATTTTCTTGAAGGTAGAACTTTTACAATTTATACTGATCATAAACCTTTAATTCATGTTCTAAATTCTAAAGTACAATTTACAAATGATATTCAACATATACGTGGAAAAGACAACATAGTTGCCGACGCACTTTCCCGTATTCCAGAAATAAATGCAATTTCAACTCAAGATATAAATTTAGAAACTTTATATAAAGAACAGCAAACTGATACATTTTTACAAAAAACCATTTCTGATCCAAATTCTAAAAATAATTTAAAAGAAATTCATATTCCAATTATTAATTTAAACATATGGTGTGATGTTTCTCTACAACCTTTTCGACCTTATGTTCCACATTCTATGAGAAGAATTATATTTGACAAAATTCACTCATTATCTCATCTAAGTATAAGAACAACTAGAAAATTAATTCAAAATAAATATTATTGGCCTAACATGCGTAAAGAAATTAACGATTGGACTTCATCTTGCATCAATTGTCAAAAATCCAAAATTTCAAGACATACTAAATCTCCTATCCAAAAAATTCAAATACCATCAGGCCGTTTTGAACATATTCATATGGATATTGTTGGACCTCTTCCAGTTTCAAATGAAAATTCTTATATTTTAACAATTATTGATAGATTTTCACGTTGGCCTGAAGCTTATCCACATAAAGATATTTCAACAAATACTATAGTAAAAACTTTTATTCAAAATTATATACCACGATTTGGTATACCATTGAATATTACAGTAGATCAAGGTTCACAATTCACCTCAAAATTTTTTACGGAATTAACTAAACTTTTAGGTTCTCATAAAATTCATACATCTCCTTACCATCCCCAAGCAAATGGCATGATAGAGAGATTTCATCGAACTTTAAAAGCAGCAATTATAGCATCAAACGACTCGGTTCATTGGTCTGACATTTTACCATTCATTCTACTTGGTTTACGAACTTCTATTAAAGAAGATTTAAAATGTTCATCTGCTGAACTTGTTTATGGCCAAACACTTAGAATAACTGGTGAATTAATTATTTCAAATAGTAATAAAGAACATGATTTTTCTAATGACGCTCTTCATAAAATAAGAGATTATTTTTCGCTTGTTCGTTCTAAAGTTTTTCATCATAACAAAGAAAATGTTTCGTTCCTAAACAATTAGAAAATTGTGAGTATGTTTTTGTTAAAGTTCTTCGTAAATCTAATTTAGAATAACCTTATGAAGGACCTTTTAAAGTTATCTCTAAGAAACATAAAACATTTACAATTCAATACAAAAATACTATTAAAAATATTTCAATTGATTTACTTAAACCAGCAAACATACTTATTAACACTAATTTAAATACAAATACATTAAAAAACAAAAAACAAAAAAAGGTTACATTTAATATTAATTAATAATTTGTTTGTTTCAAATTTTCTTGGAGGGGGAGTAAATATAGTGTTAACTACTTTCTATTCTTTACTTTAATTTTTAAAATAGTTTTTAATTCAGTTTTCATGTGAACTTATAATTTTTGAATAACTTCAAAAAAAGAAAATTCTAATTAGTTTGAAAATATTTAAACTCAAAAGTAAATAAAATAATATTTCTAAAAATAAATATTTAAATATTTGGTTAACCACCAAAGATCCTTCCAGGATAATTTCTGGATTGTTTTCGGGATGCCGTCAGGGTAATTTCGAACCCTTCAGAGAGCAATTCCGGATGGCTTTCTGAATCCGTCCGGGATCCCGTTGGTGCCATTTCGGGACTTTTTCGGGATTACTTTGGAACTCTTCCGGGATCATTTCTGGATGGTTTTCGGGATCCGTCCGGGATCCGGTCGGGGTCCTTTCGGGGCTTTTTCGGGACAATTTCGGGATCATTTTGTGAACCTTCCGGGATCATTTCTGTATAGTTTTCGGGATCCGTCCGGGATCCCGTCGAGTTTATTTTTTTACTTTTTCGGGAAAATGTCAGGGTAATTTCGAGACTGTTCCGGGATCATTTGGGGATCCTTCCGGGATAATTTCTGGATGTTTTCCGGGATCCCGTCGGGGATCCCGTCAGGGTTATTTCGCGCCTTTTCTTGACTATTTCGGGATCATTTTGGGACCTCTCCGGGATAATTTCTCTATGATTTTCGGGATCTGTTCGGGATCCCATCGCAAATTTTTCGCGACTTTTTCTGAGATAATTTACCCTTTAGAGATCAATTCTGGATGGTTTCCGGTATCGGCCCGGGATCCCGTCAGGTTCATTTCGGGACTTTTTCGGGACTATTTCGGAATCATTTTGGGACCCCTCCGGGATAATTTCTGGGTGATTTTCGGGATCTGTCCGGGATCCCGACGGAGTTTTTTTGGGACTTTTTCCGGACTATTTCTGGATTATTTGCGGACATTTCAGAGCTCAATTCTGAATGATTTTCGGGATCTGTCCGGGATCCCGTCGGAGTTATTTCGGAGTAATTTTGGGACCCTTTCCGGATAATTTCTTCATGATTTTCGGGATTTGTCTGAGTTTTTTCGTGACTTTTTCCGGGCTATTTCCGGATCATTTGCTAACCCTTCAGAGATCAATTCTGGATGGTTTCCGGTATCGGCCCGGGATCCCGTCAGGTTCATTTCGGGACTTTTTCGGGACTATTTCGGAATCATTTTGTGACGCCTCCGGGATAATTTCCGGGTGATTTCGGGATCTGTCCGAGATCCCATCGGAGTTTTTTCGGGTCTTTTTCCGGACTATTTCGGGATCAATTCTGGATGGCTTTCGTGATCCGTCCGGGATCCCGTCAGGGTCATTTCGGGACTTTTCGTGACTACTTCGGGATTATTTTGGGACCCTTCCGGCATCATTTCTGCATAGTTTTCGGGATTTGTCCGGGATCCCGTCGGGATCATTTCGTGACTACTTTGGTGTCATTTAGCGACCCTTCAGGGATCATTAGGTCTCTTCGAAACCGGTAATTCAGCACACATGGCCGTGGATTTACTGCAAATTATTCGTAATTAGAATTCGGTATGTTTTATCTTCAATATCTAACACAGCTTTTTCGTTCTATTTTTAAATGAATCCTGTAACGAACTGTTACAACTATAATTACAATTTTTGTAATATTTTAACCAACTAAATACCCGAAAAAGCAACATTACCTTCATTTAAAAAATTCTTTTTGGTTTTAGCTAATTGTAGTTTCACTCCTTTGTTCTATGAATAGTAATTCATTCATATCAATTAATTTAACTTAAAAACAAAATGTATGTTTTTTAATTCGAAAAAAGTGTATTGTACTGTTGTAAGCGTGCCTATCACCTAATTTAGTTCTTTTTTTTTTTACTGTATTAAAAAATAAAATACATAGACAGAAACAATTTTTAAACAGGCAACTTGATAAGCAGGCTAACGTGAATAGCACATATATTTTATTTTCTCCTTGCGGACGGTGCCGCGGGTAAAGGATAGTACATTATAAATGGGAAAGTTTGGATGTTTGGGTGTTTTTCCAGACGTTTGTCTTTGTGACCCAATCACGCAAGAACGGCTGGACGGATTTGGATGAAATTTTGCACACATATAGCCAATAGTCCAGAAGGATCTACTAGCTATATATTTTTCAAAAGAGGAGGTCCCCGCCCCCTAGGAACAGTTATAATTTAATTATTGTATTTTTTCGTCTTTGTGACTGAATCACGCCATAACGGCTACACGGATTTTGATGAAATTTGGGACACAGGCAATAGTCTACTAGCGAAACTTTTTTCGAGCATGGAAGGGTGTGTGGGGGTCCCATGACCCCTTCAAACAATAACTTTTTAATAATTTTTACACATCATAACTTTACGTATACTGGCTGTAGGGTTCTTATTATTATGCTCAGTTGAGCAGAGCTCACAGGGTATATTAACTTTGATTGCATAACGGTTGGTTGTACAGGTATAAAGGAATCGAGATTGATATAGACTTCCATATATCAAAATCATCAGTATCGAAAAAAAATTCGATTGAGCCATGTCCGTCCGTCCGTCCGTCCGTCTGTCCGTTAACACGATAACTTGAGTAAATTTTGAGGTATCTTGATGAAATTTGGTATGTAGGTTCCTGGGCACTCAGCTATTTAAAATGAACGATATCGGACAATAACCACGCCCACTTTTTCGATATCGAAAATTTCGAAAAATCGAAAAAGTGCGATAATTCATTACCAAATACGCATTAAGCGATGAAACTTGGTAGGTGAGTTGAGCTTATGACGCAGAATAGAAAACTAGTAAAATTTTGGACAATGGGCGTGGCACCGCCCACTTTTAAATGAAGGTAATTTAGATATTTGCAAGCTGTAATTTGGCAGTCGTTGAAGATATCATGATGAAATTTGGCAGAAACGTTACTCTTATTACTTTATGTCTGCTTGATAAAAATTAGCAAAATCGGAGAACGACCACGCCCACTTTTTCATTTAATTTGTCTAGGATGCTTTTAATGCCATAAGTCGAACAAAAATTAACCAATCCTTGTGAAATTTGGTAGGGGCTTAGCTCCTAGGACGATAACTGTTTTCTGTGAAAAAGGGCGAAATCGGTTGAAGCCACGCCCAGTTTTTATACACAGTCGACCGTCTGTCCTTCCGCTCGGCCTTTAACACGATAACTTGAGCAAAATCGATATATCTTTACTAAACTCAGTTCATGTACTTATCTGAACTCACTTTGTATTGGAATAAAAAATGGCCGAAATTCGACTATGACCACGCCCACTTTTTCGATATCGAAAATTACGAAAAATGAAAAAAATGCCATAATTATATACCAAATACTAAAAAAGGAATGAAACATGGTAATTGTATTGGTCTATTGACGCAAAATATAACTTTAGAAAAAAACTTGGTAAAATGGGTGTGACACCTACCATATTAAGTAGAAGAAAATGAAAAAGTTTTGCAGGGCGAAATCAAAAGCCCTTGGAATCTTGGAAGGAATACTGTACGTGATATTACATATATAAATAAATTAGCGGTACCCGACAGATGATGTTCTGGATCACCCTGGTCCACATTTTGGTAGATATCTCGAAAACGCCTTCACATATACAACTAAGGGCCACTCCCTTTTAAAACCCTCATTAGTGCCTTTAATTTGATACCCATATCGTACAAACACATTCTAGAGTCACCTCTGGTCCACGTTTATGGCGATATCTCGAAAAGGCGTCCACATATAGAACTAAGGCCCACTCCTTTTTAAAATACTCATTAACACCTTTCATTTGACACCCATATCGTACAAAAAAATTCTAGAGTCACCCCTGGTCCACCTTCATGTCGATATCTCAAAAAGGCGTCCACCTATAGAACTAAGGCCCACGCCTTTTTAAAATACTCATTAACACCTTTCAATTGATACCCATATCGTACAACACACATGCTAGAGTCACCCCTGGTCCACCTTTATGGCGATATCCTGAAATTGCGTCCCTTTTAAAATACTTTTTAATACCTTCCATTTGAAACCAATATCACTTAAACACATTCTAGGGTTACCCAAGGTTCACTTTGCTAAATGGTTATTTTCCCTTATTTTGTCACCAAAGCTCTCAGCTGAGTATGTAATGTTCGGTTACACCCGAACTTAGTCTTCCTTACTTGTTTTTATCTGTGGGGGTTTCTGTTATACTAAATTTTGGTTTTATAGTTTTCCTATCATATTTTGTCTGTTGGCACTTCTCACAGTTATTTATTATTAACTGAACGTGATCCCTAATTTTTGGATAAAAAATTTTTTCTTTCAGTGTATTATATGTTTCTCCAATGCCGCTGTGCATCGATTCATTATTGTGATACAAAGAGATTTGTCTATGCAGTTCTTCTTCCTGCAAGATATATGTCGCTCTCTTTGTGCACTTTACGAATTCCAGCTTGCTATTACAGGAAAACATGGATTTTAGTAACAATTGAATTTTATGATAATCCCTATCTTCAATTTTAGAAAAAATTCCAACTTTGCCACCCTTAATGTGCCTTTCTAATATTCTTTTCAACGTTACTTTATCATTCAAAGGATCAATCTCTATTATTTTTCTACCATGTATTGTTTGGACTTCAGCTTGAGGGCTGTATGTCACTATGATTTGAGTCTTGTACTTATTGACAATTTCCTCCTTTATAGCAAAATGCTCTAATAATTCTTCCTCGTCCGAATGTATCGTACCGGACATTTCACAATTTGATTCCTTATCATTATTTTCATTTATCTTTGGCGAATTCTCGATTCGGCTTAAAAAATCTGCTACTACATTATTCCTTCCTTTTACATATTCTATTTCGTAATTGTACTCCTGTAATTTCAAAAGCCACCTCTGGTGACGTTGCGTAAACTCTTTTCCCTTATATTTATTATTAAGGTATACAATCGGACAGTGGTCAGTGATTATTTTAAATTTATTTCCATACTAGCCTTTACCCGCGGCCCCGTCCGCAAAGAGAAAATAATATTTACGTTATCCTGCTTATCAAGTTAAAACAAGTAAGGAAGGCTAAGTTCGGGTGTAACCGAACATTGCATACTCAGTTGAGAGCTATGGTTACAACATAAGGGAAAATAACCATGTAGGAATATGAACCGAGGGAAACCGTGGAATGTGTTTGTATGGCATGTGTATCAAATGAAAGACATTAAAGAGTATTTTATGAGGGAGTGGGCCATAGTTCTATAGGTGGTCGCCATTTAGGGATATCGCCATAAAGGTGGATCAGGGTTGACTCTAGAATTTGTTTGTACAATATGGGTATCAAAAAAAACGGTGCTAATGAGTATTTTAAAAGGGAGTGATCCTTAGTTCCATAGGTGGACGCCGTTTCGAGATATCGCCATAAAGATGAACCAGGGATGACCCTAGAATTTGTTTGTACAATATGGGTATCAAAAAAAAAGGTGCTAATGAGTATTTTAAAAGGGAGTGATCCTTAGTTCCATAGGTGGACGCCGTTTCGAGATATCGCCATAAAGGTGGACCAGGTGACCCTAGAATTTGTTTGTACGATATGGGTATCAAATTAAAGGTATTAATGAGGGTTTTAAAAGGGAGTGGTGGTAGTTGTATAGGTGGTCGCTTTTTCGAGATATCGCCATAAAGGAGGACCAGGGGTGACTCTAGAATGCGTTTGTACAATATGGGTATCAAACGAAAGGTGTCTAGAATATGTTTGTACGATATGGGTATCAAATGAAAGGTGTTAATGAGTATTTTAAAAGGGCGTGGGGCTTAGTTCTATAGGTGGACGTTGTTAAAAATATCGCCATAAAGGTGGACCAGGGGTGACTCTAGGATGTGTTTGTACGATATGGGTATCAAATTAAAGGTATTGATGAGGTGATGTATATTGGAACGATTTTCCGTCATCCCTTGCCAAATTTGGTTTTGAGACAAACCGGTTTCGGCGTTGTGCCATCATCAGTGTCGATTTTGGTTCTGATCTGTTGTTGTCTTTTGTCCTGTATTTATAGTTCGTAGGTATATGAACAGGTATTGTCATATTGATACTTGTGTATATTTAGTTATGTGTATGTGCTGTGTGTCCATTCAGAACCGAGGGTGGTTTACTAATCGATTTGTGTGGCTGACTGGGGTAGGTAGAAATCTGTGATTTTAGTCGTTTGACCTTCTTTGTCGGTTTTTTGTTTTGGTGTGTTAATTGTTTTGTGTTTATTTGTTGTTGTGTGTTTGTCTGATGTACCTGTGTGATTAAGTTGTTTCCTGTAAACAAGTTTTAAAGGCTCGAATATTGTGTCAGAAATTGTGTTTATCTGTTCGTTTATTATTCTATCGTCGAATGTTTTCTGTTTGTAGATTTCCATGTTTTCGAGTACGTTGAGACGTCGGCCCTTTTCCTGTATGTGAAGAACCCTAACTGTTTTATTGATGTTTGCTGGGGAACATTCATTCTCGACCATGTGATTCGCGAAGTTAGACTCGGGTATAATGTTTGGATTCCGTATTTTTTTGTTGTAATCTCTAATATGTTCTCTGAACCTCGTTCTTATTTGCCGTCCTGTTTGTCCTATGTAACTATGCTGGCATCCGCAGGTAAGCTTGTATATGTCTTGGAATGGGAAGCAAAGATAACAAAATTTGCAGCAGCGTATAGAATTACTGATAGAAATTGGAGGTCAAAGAAGACCATATTAATGGAACAATTGGAAAATTCGGGAAGCCAAGAAAGTTATAATGGATAATGAATTTAGAGCAGAACAATTAATACGGTATCTAAATGCCGAAAATATTGAAGTCCACTTATCTAAACCCAATAACCACACTGGTAATGCAGACATCTTTCAACAGAAATGAGGATGCAGATGGTTATAGCTAACTATAACGATCGATATCACTCAACTATAAAGTGCTCTCCAAGGTTCGCTAAAGAAAGCATTTGTCCATCCGTATTACAAGATAGAACAAGGTAGCAAAAGAAATAAATAATAGTTTAATAAAACTAAAAAACACACTTTTATAGCTAACCGAACTAAAAAATATAAAATAATTTTCAATTAAAAAGAGTTTATATAACAGTAGTAGAAGGTCAAACAATCATTTATAGTTAATCACCTCAAAATAAAATTATAATAAAATTTAATTTATTAACAGATTAATTTAATTCACAGTAAAAAGCGTGGGGTGTATTTGGTTACATTTCATATCTTTCCTCTCAGATAGTTGCCAATTGAATGATTGTAACACAAGCACCCCACGCTTTTTACTGTGAATTAAATTAATCTGTTAATAAATTAAATTTTATTATAATTTTATTTTGAGGTGATTAACTATGAATGATTGTTTGACTTCTACTACTGTTATATAAACTCTTTTTAATTGAAAATTATTTTCTATTTTTTAGTTCGGTTACGTCAACGGACCCAGCTGACATCCTGGAGCTTCTCCAGGAGTACAACCCGCCACAGGTTTGGAAGTCAGCCCGGATAAAACCGAGCTTGTCCTCTTCACGACGAGGTAGAAAGTACCAAATCTTACACCGCCAAGAATCGGGGGTACGTTCTTAGCGTTTAGCGACCAAGCCAACTATTTGGGAGTCATTCTGGATAGGAAGCTATTATGGAGTAACCATATAGTGGAGCGATCCAAGAAGGCAGCAGCAGAGTTGTTCACCTGCAAGAGGGCAATTGGCACCTCCTGGGGATTCTCCCCTAAGGTGACCTACTGGATTTACACAGCCATTGTGCGCCCGATTCTTCTTTATGGTGCCTTGGTCTGGTGGCCTGCACTAGCTAAAAGTACCTATCTTAAATTGCTTCAAAAGGTGCAACGGAGTTCGGAGCTCTGTATTACCGGTGCTCTCGGCTCCACTCCAGATTCCGTTACATACATACATGGATACATAGATACATAGATAGATACAGGCCAAGCTAATTAAAGCGTGTTCAAAAGGGCTCCAGTATGCTCTTTCGTAGATGTGCCATGCATCCACTTCTATCATTAATAAAGGAATGCGTTTTTCGCATTATGTGCAAGGTTTCAAATCTATGGTCATTTGGGGTGGTCATAAGTTCAAATGACCTTATGTCCGTTAACCTTATGTCACCCCACCATCACATTATTGCATTGCCATCGAGCTTTGATACGTGTGCAAAGTTTCAATCAAACTTATGGCCATTCAAAGTGGTAATAAGGCCAATTGCCCTTATGGCCGTTGACCTTATGTCACCACACCATCACATTAATGCATTGTCATCGAGCCTTGATACGCGTGCAAAGCTTCAATCAAACTTATGGCCATTCAAAGTGGTAATAAAGCCAATTGACCTTATGGCCGTTGACCTTATGTCACCGCACCATCACATTAATGCATTGTCATCGAGCCTTGATACGCGTGCAAAGTTTCAATGAAATATATGGCCATTCAAAGTGGTAATAACGCCAATTGACCTTATGGCCGTTGACCTTATGTCACCACACCATCACATTAATGCATTGTCATCGAGCCTTGATACGTGTGAAAAGTTTCAATCAAACTTATGGTCACCCTTCCAACATAAAAAGACCACAAAAATTTGCGAATCTACCTAACCTAAACCCCGATGATAATGATGATGTTGATAGGTCATGGGGATGACTGAGAAAAAAAAAATAATACATTGTTACAGTAAATAAAGTACATTTAAAATATAAAAAATATACTCCTTTAAAGGATTTAAAGCGAAGCAAAAATTGCATATTTAAAAACGATTGTCTGTTTAAAAGAAATAATAAAACTAGAATCGTTAACATGGATGATGATACATTATTGATTGTCAATGCACATGAGAGGGCCTTAAGCCAAAATTGCGATAATAGAGAAATTGTATTGACAGATAAGTTTTTGATAACATTCACAAATTGTAAAATTGAAATAGACGATGAGATTTTTAAAAAATAATAAAGTAGAGTTTGCAGAAAAATTTCACTACCCTGTAAAAATGTTAAATCAGAGCTACAAACAGGGCATACTGTTTAAAGAAATGGAAATTAAAAATGTTGAAAATTTGAAAGAAATTAAGGAATTAAAATACCATAAAAATGTTTCGTATGGTATAAATATAACAATAGCCATATGCTTGCTAATACTGATCGCCGTGCTGGAGGTATTTCTCCGTAAGAAAAATTTAAAAATAAAGATTGTAAATGAAAAAAATAAAGAAAGGCCTAATCCTAAGGCTGGGGGAATAATGTTAGGAGAAACAGCCCCCAAGCAAATTGTAAATTTAGATAAAAGACCTCAGGAGAGTCCTAACTCTAACGGTGGGGGAGTTATGTGGGATACCCCCCATACCGAAGAAAAAGGGAAAACAAGTATATTTTAAAATATACTTGTTCACCCAAAATAAGAACTTAGTTGTTTTAAGTAATGCTTGCTCAGCATTCCACATCAGGCAACCCACACAATAAATAAAGTAAATAAGATAATTTGTTGCGACCAGCGAGAATGGGCTGTGTGTATGGTTCCACTTTGGAAGCATACAAATGTACAAACATACATGCATTAACAGAAACCAATTCAGTTGATGCCTCTGCTTATGTTGTTCTAGAGAGGCATACTGATATACAAACTGACATACATATTGGTGTCAACATTCGGGAATGCAAAACATTCCTGAATGAAATGAATACCATAATAAATAATAAATTCTCACCTACTTAACGGAGGGAGGCCAATGCCCTGCCCATACTGTAAAACAGCACCTCTAACAACGAAACATCTTCTAGACAACTGTGAATACTTCAAAGAAACTAGAGAATCGTTATTTAACAGCGGAAACCCGTCAGAGTTGCTAAAATCTGTCTGCAAGGACAACATCGAAAAAATTGCAGAGTTTTTGATCAGAGCTGACATAAGGAAAAATATTTAAATTAATTATTAATTTAGAATTACACTATCACCCCAATGCCAAATAATCTCTTCCGGGGAATTTCCCCCATCTCCATTCCTTCTATGTGGGAATGAGTGGGTACCCCTGAAGGGTTTAGTTGGTATTGACCTGTCTAATTATCTTACTTCCTTTTTTCACACAATTAAATTATTCTCATTATTAATATCAATTATTAATATATGCTGCAATATTATTTAAAGCTATAAGATCTCTTTTAATTTAAATCTAGCTTATTAAACCATATTTTATTAGAGAGCGAGCCGAAAGCCCTGGCAGCTAGCGCTCCTTTTTGTATATAGAATAGTAATTTTATTGCTATTGTTCATTTAATAAATAAATAAATAAATAATAATGCTGACTGCAACTATGTACATATGTGGGAATATGTGAATTGTTGAGTGAGCTTGGGAAATAAGTAATTATGTATGTGCATCGGAAAGATGCCTTATGTATTTAGGTTAAGCAAAAGATTGAGATTGGCGGCCACCGTGGTGTGATAGGAGCGTGCTCCGCCTACCACACCGTATGCCCTGGGTTCACACCCCGGGCAAAGCAACATCAAAATTTTAGAAATAAGGTTTTTCCATTAGAAGAAAATGTTTCTAAGCGGGGTCGCCCCTCGACAGTGCTTGGTAAGCGCTCCGGGTGTATTTCTGCCATGAAAAGCTCTCAGTGAAAACTCATCTGACTTGCAGATGCCGTTTGGAGTCGGCATAAAACATGTAGGTCCCGTCCGGCCAACTTGTAGGGAAAATCAAGAGAAGCACGACTCAAATTGGAAGAGAAGCTCGTTCTTCGATCTCTTCGGAGATTATGGCGCCTTACATTTAAAAGATTGAGAAATATTGAAGAGGCAGTTGTTGCCCGGATATCAAAACCACCTGTCGGTCTTAAGTGCGATAGTTAGTAAAAATTATATGAATAAAAATTTGTTTTAATATCGTGAAAAACCCAGTGAAAGTCTTCTTTCTTAAGCACGGTTTTGAAACGTAAGTAGTACCCTGCCCAACGTCTAACGTAAAGACGTAACTCGCCTGACCAGCTGTCCGCGTGAGCGCCTTTAAGCATCGACATTTTGAAAGTGATTTTTTAGAACGTGGTTTTCAACAAAAGTACTGAAAATACGGACTTTCTACAAAAAATACGAACACAGACCTTAAAATACGGACATATCCGTATTAATACGGACGTCTGGTCACCGTATTTGTACACAATGTTCAAAATCAACAAAAAGTTCTCAAGTCAATTTGGGTTTCAACTGGGAAGCTTCAGCTATCCACAGCTAAACTCAAAATATTTTTAAGGTGGGTTTGGTTGAGCTGGAATCAAGAAAACAGGCTGAACGGATGGCTTCATGCTCCCCTGTTTGTGAACGTGGGAGGTTGGGGATGGGCAGAGCACTGTCTTAAGGATACCTTTGTCCTCCCAACATGAACTGGCAAATAGTTTTGAAATACATATTACTGATTTTGTGCTTGGCGTGGTGCCATTAAAAAATAAAAAAAAATTTATACCAATTTCACACAGAGGCTGAATGAAATAATTAGTCAAGTTTTCTACATTAAAGCCCTAATTGAACTCAATCTTCCGTACAAAATACAAATTCTTAATTATCTCATTATTGTTTTATACTAGGTTCAAACACACACCAAATTGGCAATTTATACTATTTGGGCAATTTATTACGAAATTTGTCATATAATAAATTGTAATAATAAATTGCCAATTCAAAAAAAATTGCGTAATAAATTGTTTCAAACTGCAAATGCAACACTGTAAAGTGTGTTTATTGAGTATATTTAAACGTCAATTACGCATGGCTGAACTATATGGTTGGCTCATCTCATCAGCTGATTTTATGTCTTTTATTTCACTGGAGTAGGGATTGTCAAAAGAAGATGGCAAACTCAAAAAGAAACCAAAACATTGAACACATTTTCTTATAACACACAAAAATTTCAAAGTTTTATGTTTTCAGTCCATTCCATTCACCTAATACCAACACGCACATTTTGACAGTCTCAACAAAGATATGTTGTTACTGTAGAGATGAGCCAACCACCTATCAAATTACTATTGTATAAGCTAAATAGAGTTGTATGAACACCACTCAATTTAAATCGAAATTGCCTCAATTTATCTTTCTGTTTGAACATAGTATTATTGAATACCTAATCGAGTGAAAAATTTGCTTGGTGCTTCGAATTTTATTGTCAATGTAACAAATGACAATCAAAAATAAATTATTTTCAATAATTTACGAAAAATAGAAAAACACGATAAAATTAAAAATTTTATTTTCCTGCATTTGCTACCAAGGCGAATTCAGTAGAGGTGGTGTTATCCCATCAGCTGATTGCTTCTTCTTGATAACTTTCCATACAAAGCCTTGTACGACAAAATGTCAGTTAATCGAAATCTTTGAAAATTTTCTTTTAACTTGACATTCATCTGCACGGCGAATTGATTGAATTCGCTTTGCCACCACCTGGTATAGATTCGCCTTGATTTGCTGCAAAAGATAATATGGCTTTTTCTAAAATAGTCACATATGTATTTGGTTAGGTGCAACATCTATGGGTAGTTTCGCGTGCATTTTATTTTGATTACATTTATAGTTGAGAAGGAAACGGCTGCTTTCCATTTTAACTCTTTTTTGGAAAAACGAAATATTTTTTGGGGCTGCTGACAGATGTTCGCTTAATGAAGCAAAAGGCCCTGTATGAAAATTAAAATTTAATTATTTCATTAAATAGAATTGTGATTCGATTAAGTTTCTGTGTGAAAACGGTATAACGGAATAACGGAATTTATATATATTTCAATAACGGATCTACTGTGAATAACAGACTTATTGTGAATAACGGAGGAACATATGAAATGAAACGACAATTTAGAAAGACCATTTTGATTTTGTACCTGATACTATGGTCATAGAACCCTGCCATTAATCCCAAATCCCACAACAAAAAGTTCTTAAATAAAAAAATTTTAAAACCAAAACATGGCAACAGAAGAAAGACAGCACAAAGCAAGTCGCCCAGAACAAGAAACTCGTGGAACGTCCGCTTTCATCGTCACCCTCTCTTCTTCAAGTAAAGAGTTTCAGCAACAAAAATATGTGCGACGATATAACAAATTCAAATCATACACGTACATTTCAGCCAAATGCCCGACTTTGTTAAAATAATTAGTTCTTATTTAAAAAAAAAAAAATATTCCATTGCCATTGCTTAATTATATACATATATATTTGGACAGTTGAATTTTTGGTTTAGTTGAAAAAGGTTGCGTGATGTGTGTACTCAATAGTTGTGTTCCAATGAAACGTGATCCAGATACCGATAAAAATTAAACATGCAAATGCACCAACAACGCTGAATGCCATATACATTTATATGGGATTTGGACTTAAATAAAATAATTTAAAAAAAAAAATTTAAATGAAACGGTTTTTTTATTGAAAAAAATACTTACATGAAGTAATAATAATAATAAAAGCAAGAAAATAATTAGGCAGGTGCTAGGTACTCCTCATCAATCTAGGGCGTTGATCAGACAGTTAAATAAAAGCGTTGAGCACGTGAAATTTCTAAAAATGTGAGACGTAGCATAACTTGATTAGGTTCAGTTGGTCTTACTTATGACTATCAAAAAAAATTTGACGCGTCCAATGCTTTTATTTCATTGTCTGATCAACGTCCTAGATTGAACACCATATTGGCAAAATATGAATATTATGCGTAAATTTGCAGAACTTTTTTTCTCCTTTTCAGAAACTCCAGAACTTTTTAAAAGCTACTTAGAACACCAATTTTTCTTTTTTTTTTGATTTTGAACATTTTTTTTTTAAATTTTACTTTTGGAGAAATATGAATATTATGCGTAAATTTGCAGAACTTTTGTTCTCCTTTTCAGGAACTCCAGAACTTTTTAAAAGCTACTCAGAACACCAATTTTTTATACTCAGTTGAGCAGAGCTCACAGAGTATATTAACTTTCATTGGATAACGGTTGGTTGTACAGGTATAAAGGAATCGAGATAGATATAGACTTCCATAATCAAAATCATCAGAATCGAAAAAAAAATTTAATTGAGCCATGTCCGTCCGTCCGTCCGTCCGTTAAGACGATAACGTGAGTAAATTTTGAGGTATCTTGATGAAATTTATTATGTAGGTCCTGAGCACTCATCTCAGATCGCTATTTAAAATGAACGATATCGGACTATAACCACGCCCACTTTTTATATATCGAAAATTTCGAAAAACCGAAAAAGTGCGATAATTCATTACCAAAGACAGATAAAGCGATGAAACTTGGTAGGTGAGTTGAACTTGTGACGCAGAATAGAAATTTAGTAAAATTTTGGACAATGGGCGTGGCACTGCCCACTTTTAAAAGAAGGTAATTTAAAATTTTGCAAGCTGTAATTTAGCAGTCGTTGAAGATATCATGATTAAATTTGGCAGGAACGTTACTACTATTACTATATGTATGCTTAATAAAAATTAGCAAAATCGGAGAACGACCACGCCCACTTAAAAAAAAAAAATTGTTTTAAAGTCAAATTTTAACAAAAAATGTAATATCTTTACAGTATATAAGTAAATTATGTCAACATTCAACTCCAGTAATGATATGGTGCAACAAAATGCAAAAATAAAAGAAAATTTCAAAATGCGCGTGGCTCCGCCCTTTTTCATTTAATTTGTCTAGGATACTTTTAATGCCATAAGTCGAACAAAAATTTACCAATCCTTGTGAAATTTGGTAGGGCTTAGATTCTGGGACGATAACTTATTTCTGTGAAAAAGGGCGAAATCGGTTGAAGCCACGCCCAGTTTTTATACACAGTCGACCGTCTGTCCTTCCGCTCGGCCGTTAACACGATAACTTGAGCAAAAATCGATATATCTTTACTAAACTCAGTTCACGTACTTATCTGAATTCAGTTTGTATTGGTATACAAAATGACCGAAATTCGACTATGACCACGCCCACTTTTTCGATATCGAAAATTACGAAAAATGAAAAAAATGCCATAATTCTATACCAAATACAAAAAAAGGGATGAAACATGGTAATTGGATTGGTTTATTGACGCAAAATATAACTTTAGAAAAAAACTTTGTAAAATGGGTGTGACACCTACCATATTAAGTAGAATAAAATGAAAAAGTTCTGCAGGGCGAAATAAAAAACCCTTGAAATCTTGGCAGGAATACTGTTCGTGGTATTATATATATAAATAAATTAGCGGTATCCAACAGATGATGTTCTAGGTCACCCTGGTCCACGCCTTCATATATACAACTACCACAACTCCCTTTTAAAAGCCTCATTAATACCTTTAATTTTATACCCATATCGTACAAACATATTCTAGAGTCACCCCTGGCCCACCTTTATGGCGATATCTCAAAAAGACGTCCACCTATAGAACTAAGCCCACGGCCTTTTAAAATACTCATTAACACCTTTCATTTGATACCCATATCGTACAAACATATTCTAGAGTCACCCCTGGTCCACCTTTATGGCGATATCTCGAAAAGGCGACCACCTATAGAACTAAGGCCCACTCCCTTATAAAAAGACTCATTAACACCTTTCATTTTATACCCATTTCGTACAAACAAAGTCTAGAGTCACCCCTGGTCCACCTTTATGGCGATATCTCAAAAAGGCGTCCAACTATAGAACTAAGCTCCACGGCCTTTTGAAATACTCATTAACACCTTTCGTTTGATACCCATATTGTACAAACGCATTCTAGAGTCAACCCTGGTCCACCTTTATGGCGATATCTCGAAACGGCGTCCACCTATGGAACTAAGGATCACTACCTTTTAAGATACGCATTAACACCTTTCATTTGATATCCATATCGTACAAACAAATTCTAGTGTCACCCCTGGTCCACCTTTATGCCGATATCTCGGCCACCTATACAACTACCACCACTCACTTTTAAAACCCTCATTAATACCTTTAATTTGATACCCATATCGTACAAACACATTCCAGGGTTACCCTCGGTTCATTTTCCTACATGGTTATTTTCCCTTATGTTGTCACCATAGCTCTCAACTGAGTATGCAATGTTCGGTTACACCTGAACTTAACCTTCCTTACTTGTTTTTATTGATTTTGAACATTTTTTTTTTAAATTAACTTTTGGAAAAATATGAATATTATGCGTAAATTTGCAGAACTTTTGTTCTCCTTTTCAGGAACTCCAGAACTATTGGAAACCTACTCAGAACACTTTTTGTTGTTTTGTTTTGCGATATTGTGTATACCAACTTCACAGGCATCCAAATATGAGCCAAATCGTACCACAAATACGATTTTTTTGAATATCTCGATCCTTGCGCGACCTAGCGGAGGTTTTTTCCACAGGTCGCTTTCTATTCATGTATTTATTATGTGTTCCAAATATGAAAAAAATTCGGATCACAAATACGATTTTTAAAAGTATGTCGATCCACATATTGGAGTTATTTTCTTCTTATTATTGCATTGTCATCAGGTTCTGAACTATGTTCCAAGTTTCAAGCTTGTAGCTTATCGGGAAGTTACTTGCATTTCAATTACAAAATTCGTGCCAGCCAACCTGTCAAGACAAGCTAAGTAAAAATGTTTAAAAAAGCTAGAGTACTACTTATTAACAAACGGGTCATCAACAAAGTAGGCAGTTAAAACCAGGCATGCTTAACCAATGAACCGATATCATTTCGTTACGATAATTAACGTTAATAACCGAAACAAAGTAATTTCGTTTCGTTTATTAACGTTAAGAATGTCAAATTAACGTTAATTGACGTTCTTAACGTTAATAAACGAAACGAAATGACTTTGTTTCGTTTATTAACGTTGATTATCGAAACGAAATGATATCGGTTCGTTGGTTCAGCATGCCTGGTTAAAACACATCCAAAAATACCGGGAGATGTACCAAAAGAAATGCTTTGAACTAAATAACTTTAGTCCCAAGGTTGATATTAAAAATTTTACTTCTGTTAGGAGTTTTGTGCAAAAAGTATTTGCACGTTATATTGTGGTTCTTGTATTTTTCATATGCAAAACGTAGCCTTGACCTGGCGAGCACAGGACACAGAATATGCTCAACCGTTTCTTCCAGCAGCTTGTGTGTATTTCGATCGGTAAACAATCATGTCGCTTGATATATATTTTTGTATGCATGCACCTCGATCTGGATATGGCCATGTTTCGAGCATCGCCGAAGTCGAGCAGGCTCAGTACGTTAGGAGAGGTTTCATTGTGGAGGCTGAACTTTCCGACTGTGAGACCAAAAACACCTTCTTTTCTATCATCATTTAAAATAAATGTAATGTAATTATTTTATGGCCTTAATAATAAGTTTTCAGACTTAAAGCTTAAATTTATAGGTTTTCGAGTAGAAAAATATGTTATGACTGTAAGTGCTGCCAAGTACAGAGAGTATGCTGTCCAAAAATTTTCCACAAAAAACGAAATCAACAGAGACACCCTATTGATCCGGAACTGATCCAGATAGATATCAAGATCACAGCGGTGTTGTTGCATTTGCATGTTAAATTTCTATCCGTATCTGGATCACTCTTCGCTGGAACGCAACTAATATAACGCTACTAATGACTATGCTTTTAATCACTTAATACCGAAAAGTACACAGAGTTGATTTAATTACATAGTTCTTCTGTTTCTAACCTAATAATATCGTATACTGCTATAGAAGCAGAGTTGGGGGTAATGCCTTAAATTTTGAGCAACAACACTGCTCGAAGTGGCCTTGTCTAAATTGTTAGTGAAATGTTAATTTGTTAGAGACTTAAACGCCTGTTCATCTTTCATATATTCATAAAGCATAAGAACAAGCATCATTAAGGTACCACCCCGAACATCCCGGAACGATTTAATATGACTACATTTAACTTTCTAGGCAATCCCGCCACCCAACTCTATTTGTATGTTACTTTCATATTTGGAACAAGATTCCCATCGGGTAGGTGAGGTTGGGTTGCGGAAGCTGTAAGGATATAAAGCTTTTTATTGCGCTTATCATCCCCTTGAATCCTCCATTCCAATTCCATTTAGGTCATAGAAGGTAGAAGTATGAAAAGGAACACAAGGTATGAAATTTGCGATGCGTGTTACAACAGCGAGAACAGCAAACTAGTCCGCTTCTTCAAAACGCCAGCTTGCCAACAAAGACGGAAGCGATGGCAAGAAAACTATGGGGTTATATAACCAAATTCATCTCGCCTTTCCGAAAACAATTTGAACGAAACTGAATTTATCAGCTGTCCGCTTTGGAGACAAAATAAGGGAAAATCACCATGTAGGAAAATGAACCTAGGATAACCCTGGAATGTGTTTGTATGGCAGGGGCATCAAATAGAAGGTATTAAAGAGTATTATAAAAGGGAGTTGGCCATAGTTCTATAGGTAGACGCCTTTTCGAGATATCGCCATAAAGGTAGTCCAGGCGTTACTCTAGAATGTGTTTGTACGATATGGGTATCAAATTAAAGGTATTAATGAGGGTTTTAAAACGGGGTGGCCCTTAGTTGTATATGTGAAGGCTTTTTCGAGATATCGACCAAAATGTGGATCAGGGTGACCCAGAACATCATCTGTCGGGTACCTTATTCCTGCCATGATTCCAAGGGCTTTTCATTGCGCCCTTCCGCACTTTTCATTTTCTTCTTCTTAATATGGTAGGTAATCACACCTATTTTACAAAGTTGTTTCTAAAGTTTTATTTTACGTCAAAAAACCAATTCAAACACCATGTTTCATCACTTTTTTCGTATTTGGTATAGAATTATTGCATTTTCTCATTTTTCGAAATTTTGGGTATCGAAAAAGTCATAGTCGGATTTCACCCATTTTTAATACCAAGATAAAGTGAGTTCAGATAAGTACGTGAACTAAGTTTAGTAAAGATATATCGATTTTTTCTCAAGTTATCGTCTTAGCGGCCGAGCGGAAGTACAGACGGTCGACTGTGTATAACAACTGGGCGTGGCGTCAACCGATTCCGCCCATTTTCACAGAAAACAGTTATCGTCATAGAAGATATGCCCTTACCAAATTTCACAAAGAGTGGTAAATTTTTTTTCGACTTATGGCATTAAAAGTATTCTAGACAAATTAAATGAAAAAGGAAGAAGCAATATAGAAAATATTTTGGGCTATTTAAAAATTGAATTTGCAATATGGAAAAGTAAAATATTCGTCGATTTTTGCAACAAATTCGTCGATTTTCCCCAAAAAGAAGCGGTAAAATGCGAAAAATGGTAGGAAAGCGCCCTATAGCGACGAATATTTTACTTTTCCATATTGCAAATTCAATTTTTAAATAGCCCAAAATATTTTCTAACAAAATTAGGGAGGCTCGAAATTCATTTCAGACCTATGATCCCATGGGCAATATTACTCAATATGACCCATATATTCAGAAACTGGATGTGCCTTTTCAACAATAAATTTGACCTACCCTAATGTACATATATACCAAATCTTGGTTAAATCGAAAAATGAATAGAATTTGTTCGAATGAGAGGTCTCTGGTTCCCTTTCCGCAAAAAAGTATCGTAAATACTGGTCTAGGCAAATCGAACCGTGAATAGAATTTGTAAGAAAACTTAACAGAAGCACTCCGGGTTGCTGTGAAGCAATCCTGCAAATGTTTCGGAGTCCATAAGCTACGCACACACATACATCCGTCTTTATATACCCAGCCTAATGCAAACATTTGTATATTACATATGCGTAAAATAGAAAATTACTCTATTCTTCCTTTTTCCAGGTGTCACAGCTGTGAAGATACTTTTATGGAAAATAAAAAGTAGGACATTTTAGTAAATACAAGCATTAGTTCAAGAGTTATTTATTTTGTATATGTAACCGAAAATAAATTTTAAGCATATCACAGCAATCCCATCATACATATATACATATGTACCTAATATAATCTTCATATAATATAGGTATTAGTTATGTAGATAAGTGCGCTATGTATAGCATAAAAGGTAGCAACAAAAATATGCTTGTGTAAATTATCTATATATGTACATATGTAATTAAAATAGATAAAAAATAAAAATTTAAATAAGCTTACATGTACATACATATGTAAACAAATTCCAACGCTCTTCGTTCACATTCAGAAGCTCAACTGACAAAGTAGCGCTGTACCACGCTCAATCCAATGTGATGGTTCAACACTCGGATTACATTCAAGTAGCATAGCTACAACGAAATTGGTACTATGCCCTGTGGTTGACAGTACACCTCGTCGCTCTGCTGTCTTATATAATGGACACACGTAGACATGTCGCTCTTTGAGATCACTTCTCTTTACAGGTTTCATCCAAATTACCGGCATATTATCAAATAACTCACGCGGTCGTGATTCAGCCAGATAATTACCCACACGATCCCAACAAGCTCCTTCCAAATAAACTCCATATACATAGACACCATCTGCTGGTGCTGAAACGCCTTTTGTTTGATCCTCCTCCATATGCAATACTTCATAATCGAATACCAAGAGATCGATTGGTATAACGTATTTACGTGCAAAATTTTGCTGGGCGCCTGTAAGGAAGGCTTGAGTGAAGAAAAATCCAGAAAGCCAAAATGTTGTAGGTGGACCATGATCGAACCATTTCTGAAAATTAAAAGACGAAACAAATTTCCTTGAAATATACTGTAAAGAGTTCTGGCGAGTAATGTACACTGCCGTGTTTTCAGATTAGGTTAAAAATCAAACAATCTACCTAACAGATGCCCTTGGAGGTACATACATACAAATCTGTCGCTAAAGTACTTAAGTTTCAGTTCGAAAATTTTGCCAGTCTTTTTACCTTGCGGCTTAATCTAGCAAGCGCAGGGGACGAACACAATATACATATACTCAGCCGTTTCTAATGTACTAGGCCTTACGTACATTTACGTAATCAGCCCAATCACGCAATCCATCGTAGACTGTTTTTTCGGGAAAGTTACGAAATTGCTATCATGAATTCGACCGTGTTTCCGAAACGTCTTCGAAAGTTATAAGTAAATTCGAAATTCGTACAGTGGCATCACTGAATTCACTCGGAACGTAAATTTTTGACGTTTATTTGAAATTTTCTACGACAAATTCTTGCCAACGGAGAAAATTTACAAAATGCGAAAAATATTTAAAACAAACAGCCCAATCACGCAATCCATCATAACAATGTTACGAATTCGAATGTTAGGAATCCCGAAAAAACAGTCTACGATGGATTGCGTGATTGGGCTGAATATCTTTTTTAATTAGCATCGGGGTATTTATTCACTTCAGCTTGTTATAGACTTACGTTAAAAATTATCTGTCTGCAGTGTATTTTGTTTTAGTAAACTGAGTAAAAAGTATAACAACATAAGCAAATATGCTAACAAGCTCAAAGCAGTATGCCTAACTTATAAAAAATCAAAAAAAAATGTCGAATACTTTTCGAAAAATATTCAGAACTAACAAATAAACAAAAAACGGGCAAAATAGTTTAGTGCCCTTTTTATTTGAAAATTTTGAAAATGTTTCGAACATTTTTCGAAACTCTTTTTAATTGTTAAATTATAGGCACAAGCTTCGCAACTTATTACGAGTACTGATCTGAGCCGCAATGCAGTGCCCTGTAAAAACGCCCACCTAGAACTTACAGTGCTTTCCTTTTGGTCATAAGACTAGCTTAGTTGATGATCTTTGGCACTTTCCAGACACGCGCTTGGTCCTACATCTTTTCTGCTTGGTTGATCATGTGCTACTATTTCCTCGCTTCCATTTCACCTGATCGGAGTGGAATATTTAGAATGAGCACCCTCCTTTGCCAGCTCATCTCTCTTTAAATTACCTATGTATGTATATGCCCATGTGGGCGGGAACACAATACAGATATAAGTTTCTAGAAGTAGCAATTTATCGGTGAAACAAACTACCGCTGTGTAGTAAATGGTTGGCTTAGCGGGCCTAAAGCATACTGATGATGAAGGCTTAGCAAACCAAATTTTCTACATTCAATTCCAAATTAAAATATAATTTTTCAATTATAGAAAAATTAAAAAACATTAATTATCATAAAAATTCTTGTTATAGGCCTTGAGCTTGAGTTCCAACTTGGAGTCCATTATCATGAGGTTGAGAAAGCAAAAACAGTTGCGAAATTAAATATCAGTGATAATGTATCTTTATGTTATCAACATCTTATAGATTTATTAGCGGATTGTTACCAATATCATACTGCAGTGTTATCAAAAAGTTATCGATTTGATATCAAAAAATCATCGATTACTTACGGAAAAGAATTCGATATGTTACCAAAAGGATATCTATTTGCGTACGGGGTGTTACCAATTTGTTATCGAAAGCTATCGATTTTGTTTCTTATCGGCGTGTGATCGATTTGTTAATGACGACTCGTCGGTTTTTTATGAAACAGATACTCACAAAGCTTCAATATAAAATCGATAACACATGTGTAACGCTTTGATAAAAAGCCGATAAGAAACCAATAAAAAGGCGATGGAAAATCGATAGCAAGCTGACAACAAATTGAAAACTCGACGATAATAGATCGCTCTCAATAATTACCCGATAATAAAACAATGCCGACAAGTTGCATCGGTTGTTGCCGATAAGAAGCGGATGAAGCTCTTCAAATCAAGCCCGAAGTTGTTTATTTTTGGTAAAGTTGTGGTGTAACTTCAACCCCAGAATCTCTTAAATAATAATAATATATGTATGCTTCTAGCTAAAAAAATATTGGATTGGGTAAGGTGCGGTATACCTCCGAAGAGATTTAGGCCGAACTTCTCTTCCAATTTGCCTCGTGCGCTTTTTAATTCAGAAATACACTCGGTGTATTTGCCAAATCACTGCTTAATTAAAACAATTTTTTTTTTAATTTTTTATGTTGCTTTGCCGGCAATTCAACCCAGGATCTACGCTGGAGTAAGCGGAGCCCGCTACCACCAATCCATGGCGGCTGAATTACCTTCTTTTTTATACAATGATGGTTTTATAAAATTTAATTCAAATGAAGAATAAAACAAAGTTGTGTTTTTATTGACATGTGTTGCAAGTTAAAGCCTGTTACTCCGTGACAAAATACTCACTTAAATAGAATGAACTAATCATTGCTTAGCAACACTAAATTGTTATCTACAGCAGGATAACGATGGGGATAACTTACCTGCAAAAATTCTAAACGTTGCAGAAAATCTGTGATATAACTGCCTAATGGCTTTAGACTGGGATATGATTTACCAGCCCACATTGCAGGAATTTTGCTTATCAATACGCTACGATAAACAGATTCTATAGCGGCAGACATTACGACAAGGCCTGTAAAGAAAAAGAGACAAACAGGAAATACATAAATTAAAGGCCAAATAAAATGTATGCAGACAAACAAAAAAAATTAGGTAATAAGAATTTGTGCTGACGCAGTGAAATTTTTTACGAGTTGAATGAATCCGTGATTGTTAACGATAAGTAGAATAGAACGTGTGAGCCCTACATAATTTCCCAGAAAAACCAAATAACGGAATAAATTAGAAAACTAAGCAAAATCGATTTTCAACTAAAAAAGAAGATATTTCACAAATTATCGAAATTATGCTTTGACATCAAATATTATCAAAAGGAAAAAAAATCATTTAGTCAAAACACAACGCCAAATCTCTCACACAAAACAATGCAATTCGCCAGGCAACGAGAAAATTTGAGACGCAAATTTGATTGTGAATTCGATGATACTTCCTATGTAGACGATAACAATCGCGAAGTTAAATCACTGAAGCAAACAATGAAGCATGGAGAAACCACTAATATGTACGCAAGATATGAAATAATGTTCACAAATGAACCCGAATTAGAGCGATTCGCTTTTCGTAAGGAGCTGACAGAACGCGAACGTAAGCCGTTAGGATTTAGTTCGTCGGATTCTTTAGAAACTTCCTTTGATAACATCACGCGAATGGCTGGAGGTATGTCGATTTAAGAATAGAACCAAATATTTAGTTTTCATGGTATTGTGTCATTTTAGGAGCGAATAATCCTGCTGAGCGTCGCGTAACAAATGTTGTCACTGCACCAAGCGAATGTAAATCAAAACCTCCGGGTCTTTATTGCTTTAAACCTAATCCGAAAGTTAATATTATTGAAACGAAGTTAAGTAAAACGGCGATTAAGAAGAGTACAGAAAGGGATCAATTTAATTATTGTAAATATTTCGATGAGAGCAAGGCAATTAAAAGGAAAACACGTGGCACGCAATCATTATATCGGTGAGTGGGGACTGTTTTTTGTTAAAGGAAAAATAAATAAGGCAGATCCAGATTGGCAAGAAGATATATGCGCAGGCCTAAATATTTATTCATGGTCCCGCCTATCCCAAGGATAACGAAGTTTTTGTAATTTGTCCAGTTACTTTCCATCATTGCTTGTAATCGCTACTTCAGAGTAGCAGTAGCAGCGAGAAATAGGCTCTGCTCAGAGCAGTAGCATAAAAAAGTGATAGCATTTAGAGCGGAGCAAATAGCAGAATAAAAACTCCAAACAGCGGAGCGAGAACAAAAAAATGTGTATTGCTATTTGCTCTGTTAGGCATTGTTATGCTATCACTTTATTATGTTACGGCTCTGCTCTATGCTCTGTTCATGTTCAGAGGCGGAGCAAATGCCAAAAAACAAAAACAAAAAAACTCCAGCGTAATATAGCATTTTCAATCACTGCTTAAAATTAATGTAAGCTTAAAATAATTTATATGTTCGTTTTGATATCAATATAGCATTAAAACAGTATATTTTTGAGCCACAAAAGGTGGAGGTGGTCTAAGGCTACCTTCATACATGCACTAATCTCCAATAAATCCGCAATTGTTAATGTATGCGTATGGCTCAACTCTGGGGACTAGATTATAACCTGTCAACTTTTCACGTTTCTCTTTTATTTCGTGATTAAATTTCGAGATGTATGGTGTCATAAGGGTTTTTAGTCAACGATAAAAGCGGCTATATCTGAAATTTTTTCATTATTACCGATTATCAGAGTTGTTAAGGATTACAATCAACCCATTCCTGGACTAACACTTTTGGATTGTAGCCTTTATTCCTTTTTATTTGGAATAATGAATACGTTTTTTAGAAATTATTCCTCTTAGCAAGTCCAGACTAATTATACCTTTTTGCAGTCTTTATGTGGACTAATAAAATTTAAAAGCATTCCTCTTATGGACTAACAAAATTCAAAGCATTCCGCAAGTGAATAATAATATTGCAAAGCAAAAGGAATGCAAAGGCTTGCGGAATGCATTCCTTCGAAAATGGCAGTCCATATATAGCAAGCGAGACTGTACAATGAATGCTTTCCTATCTTAGAAGTAGGAATAACAGGAACGAAAGAGAAGTAAAACAAAGAAAAGAAAAGAAAAGAAAAGAAAGAGATAAAAGAAATGAAAAGAATTTAAAAGAAAACAGAAGAACTGAAAAGGATAAGAAAGGGGCTTAAAGAAAAGCAAATGAAAGGAAAGCAAATGGTGGGAAAGAAAAGGGGAGTATATTTGCTATGGGTGTGCTAGGCTATATACAGGTTATTGATGTGGTATCGGTAACATAGGTCATATATATATTTTTTCGAAAAAATAACGAATATAAATTTTTTATTGCCACTTTCGAAAGTTTTTCGGTGGGTTATCAATTCGTTAACGACGATCAATAATTAAACAATAACTTGGCGGTATCATAGGTTGTTGCCGATAAGAAACCGACGAAGCTCTTCTTAAAAGCTCGAATTAATTTGTTTCTGGCACTTTGGACAAGCTCGTATTTATTTAAAAGCATTAGCAAACTCTCAACTTAGATAAGCACATAGCATCTAGTACAACTAAATGCATACATCAAACTAGAGCATCAACTTAATCTCTTCATTCGTTCATATTTCAAGAGAGTCATCCACCCAAACACTGCCCTATCTTCCTGAAGTCTCCAACGAGCAAAGTGAATTAGAACAAATGGAAATTTTTAAACTGCCGACCATATTACCCGGTGACGGACCACCGGGCATATATCAAGTCGAAGTACTTGAACGTGCACGCAAACGCTGGGCCTTCGCACGCGCTCTTAAAGAGAATCTACGCAGACAAATAGAAGAAGTAAAAACAAAAATTCAACTACCCGAACACAGCATCATATTACAAGCATTCGAATGGGAACATTGGATTGAACGGGAGGAGTACATACAAGAATGTCAAATGTTGCGCTTAGAACTCCTAATCGGTATGTTTAATAAGCGTGAAAAGAAAATGCATACCACCTCTAAGTCACGCATCGAACAAAGCTACGTCCGAATATTGGAGCGACGTGATGCTTCGCTACTTAAAAATCAAGTGGAATTTGAGCGTGGTATGCGTCAGCTTGAAATAAAACGTCGCCGTGTACCAAAATGTTGGCGCAAAGAGAACATTCTCAGTCAAATGGCCAGTGCCAGTTCGGAGTTCTATGGACCACAATTGCGTTATGGTGTTAATCCAGCGCGCAGACATTTCGTTGGCGGACGTAAGGAATTCAATGAGCGCATGGATGATCTAGAGAAGCGTGCAGTGAATTTCGATAAACTTGTTTGTCCATTTACGAAACTCAAACAATGGTCGAAGCCAAAGGGACGTTTCTTGGAAATCGAACAAAACTTTTGCTCAGATGAGAATCTTCAAAAGATATATGAAACTTTGACGGTAAGTGATGCGCAGGTGCTTTTTTTTATTTTCGTTAATTTGCACCAACTTTTAATAAGTTTTAAAAGAAAAATATGAAAATCGAATTCGAAATAAGGCTGACAGCAAGAATGGTTTGCTCGCGGTAAATAAATCGAATTGCGACGAAGTGACCATTTCTGTTTCACATCAACTTTTCTTAACTATTGTGAACGTTTTTTCCAACATTCTCCACTTGCGTCAATTCACAAGAGATGTGATTGAAAATCTTCATGAAAGTTTTAAAAACTGCCTGATATACTAGAAAAAAACAAGCTTGAAGTCCCCTAAAATTCACATTTATCGGAAAATTTCGGAGTTTTATAATAGAAAATTTTGCAATGATCAAGTAGGTAAATCTTAGGATTTTCATTCATATCAATTTTTTTATTCTTTGATTGGAAACGCAAACAACATTTGGAAAAAAATTCAAATACCAAAGCGAATTTTCAGTCTTCAAGCTTATACTTTGTCAGATTGAAATATAGCTACAAAAGTGCATCCACAAAAACTCTGAATTCGGAATAAACATTTGCAAAATTTTAGAAAAATTATATTTTACGAATTTTAAAATTTTTTTTAAAATTCTGTCTTGCGAATTTTTGTGAACGCATCGCTTTTTTATATAAAACATGAACATTTCTTGAGTTTTAAAATGTTTTCGAAAACATTTTGGAATTTTCATTAACTTTCCAAATTTAAGAATTTTTTCGAAAATGTTTTCGTTCATCCAATTCGCGTTACGAAATTCATGCAATTTTTAAAAAAAAATTCTCGATCTCTCGATTATTTTCGAAGTCATTTGCATATTTTTTGGTGTTTATGTAATTCATGAAAATTTTGTACCTGAATTTTTTTCAAAAATGTTTTAGAATTTGGTTAACATAATTTTCGTTACATGAAAATTTCGAACAGCTTCTAGAAATTCGAACTTTGTCGAAAATGTTTTTGAAATTGGTTTACATCATTTTCAACTACTTCTCGCATTACCGAAAACGTTTTCGAACTTATTTTACGTAGTTTTCATAACAAATTGCGACCACCATGGTCTGGTGGGAGCCTGCTCTGCCAACACACCGAAGGTCTGAGGTTCAAGTCCCGGGCAAAGGAACCTCAAAAATTGGAAAACAAGTTTTTCGCCCCTCGGTTGCGATTTGCCAAGCACGCCGAGTGTATTTCTGTCATATTTGCCCTGCAGATGCCGTTCGGGGTAAAATATGTGAGCCCCTCCCGCCAAATTGTAGAGAAATTTAAAAAGGATCACGACCCAATTTGGAAGAGAAATTCGGTCTTAAATATCTTCGGAGGTTATCGCGCTTGGCATCATAGCACAACTCATTCGTTTTTTAGTGGAGTTTAATCTATCAACCGTGGTGTGATGGTAGCCTACCACACCATAAGCCCTGGGTTCATACCCCGGGAAAAGCAACATCAAAATTTTAGAAATAAGGCTTTTCAATTAGAAGAAAATTTTTCTAATCGGGGTCACCCCTCGGCAGTGTTTGACAAGCGCTCCGAGTGTATTTCTGCCATGAAAAGCTCTCAGTGAAAAGTCATCTCCCTTGCAGATGCCGTTCGGAGTCGGCATAAAACATGTAGGTCCCGTCCGGCCAATTTGTAGGGAAAATCAAGAGGAGCACGACGCAAATTGGAAGAAAGACTCGGCCTAAAATCTCTTCGGAGGTTATCGCGCCTTACATTTTTTTTATATAATCTATCAACGAAAATAAAAAAAATTATATAACTGTTAAAATTTGAAAATAATTTGGCTGTTTTTTACTAACATTAGCTTTAAGGTAATTATTTTTGGAGTTTTTGTTTTCTTTTACAGATTTTGCGAAAGCAAGCAGTTAAACAGAAAATCGTACCAAAATGTCTGATTAAAAAGACCAAGCAAACTCCTGGAGTACCCAGAGACACCTCACCTCCACAAAAGCCAAAAGCCTCAGTCATAGTAACTACTACGGTTACAGAAACCGCAGATGATGGTACAACTTCTGAAGAATTGAAACGCTTACAAGACGAAAAGTTCCGCAAATCAGTAGAAGCAAAGAAGCTCCGCGCACAAATTCTACTACAGGAATCTTTTGACGAGACCATCGAAGCAATGGTTCAAGAATATGAGGGTTCCACAATTGGTTGGCTAATGCGTTTCCTTTCCGAAGAAATGGGTCGCTTACAAGAGCAACGCCTGCTGCAATATATCTCAATGTTGGCGCAAAAAGAGCGTTGGCGTCGGGAAGCTGCCGAAGCGGGATTGCGACAAAAAGAGAATGAAATGCGTCAAATCTATGAACAAATATATAGTGAGAGTTATGTTGCAGGCACGGAAATCTGTCGTAATTATTTGAACATGATTTTGCACAATGATATTTGGAACTTAGCACACGAATCAGCTGAAAATGAGGCTTTAGATATGGCAAGAGTTATTGATGCCGACATACAACGCTGGTTGGATACATTTTATGACATACAAAATCCATTAAACTATCACCAGCTGCGTTCTAATTTGATGAAAACAATATTTCCAGATATCAATGACATATTAAAAGAGATCGAAACTAAATTGACAATTAAATATATTATTGAAGATGTGCTCTTCTCAGCCGTTAACGAATTGTTAGAACCCATTGATATTGGCACATTTACCGCCACTGAGTTGATAGATCGTCTATTCGATCTTGATCTTTACTATTTTAGTTCCGAAGCAAATTCAACTTGTTCTTGTTTAGCCTGTGAATGTGATGAAGGTGAACGTGAAATACGCGCCATATTACGAAAAGTGATACGTCAGGCGGTGCCAGGTCGTCGTTGGAAGACGCGTAGTGAACGTGTTGCTAAAGAAATGGTTATAGACTTAATTAGCGATGTTGTTAATCAAACATTGGCAAGAGGTTCAATATTTTCAAGTCATAGTATGAATCGTTTCTGTTTATTATCGAAATCACCTTCACACTTGAATTTATTTATCCCATCTTCGCATGATATGAAAAGTACTTCATCTGAAACTTCCAACGAAGATGTTCTATCAATGAAGAAGTCGGAACTTCCTTGTGTTCATTATATGCCCTCGAAGTCAGAAAATAGCGAAAGTTCAGCTAGCAGACAGCTTACTCATCAAGAAGTAAGTTTGCACCAATATTTATAATATATCAACCAATTTTGTTCATTTTCATAAAGTGTAAACGAATTTTGATTAACGTCTTGAAAAACTTTTAAATATTCTTCTTCTGAATGTAGGCGGTGCCACGCCCATTTTAAAAATTTCTTGTTATAGTCATAAAGTCAACCCAACATGTCGAGTTGCATCGCAATATTAGTCTTTGGTAATAAATAATCACATTTTATATATTTTTTTAAATTTTCTATAACGAAAAAATTGTCGAGTTTTATTTCGTTTTCGCCAATTTTCAATAACAATATATTTTGGGTAATGTACAAAATGTCTTTAAGATATCTCAATTACACAAGTTATTGCGTTAATGGACAGATAGATCCATGTCTACCTCAATCAATTTCGATCCATTTTTATAAGGAAAAAGAATATTTCTGCCATGAAAAGCTTCTCAGTGAAAATTCACTTGCCTTGCTGTTCGGAGTCAGCATAAAACAGGAAAAAAATAAAAGGTGTACGACGTAAATCGTTGGCTTCCTATCGGGAACAACGAAAAGTTGTGATATTATTTTCGACTTATTGTCGATAGCAAACTATATCGTCCAGAGATGGGTTTCTTGTGTTCCTTATCAGCTTGTCTAAGAACGGGTTACACATATATCCTGAATTTTATATTGAAGTTTTTTCGGTAGCAGTTCCAAACCAAACCGATGAATTGTCGATAACAAATCGCTAACAAATTTTTGAGGCACTGATATGAAATCGAAAACTATTTGATAACAAATCAACAAAGTTTCGATGGTTTTTCGATAACAAGTGGATAACTTTTTATAAAAAATGTACAACTTTTTAATATAAAACGGACAATTTTTCTGTATCAAATCTATAACTATTTGATAGCATATCGCCAATTTTTCGATAAATAATCGATATTTCTTCGATAGCCGATAACTGATCGATAAAAAACGATAAAAGCCCTATACATAAAAGTCTGCAACTTTTTGATAACCATTGTTATCGATAAAAAATGTATAACACTTCGAAAACATATAGATAGCTAGTCCCATAACCTGTCGATAACAAACCGATAACTCATATGTAACAAATTGATAGTACGCCTTTCCTTGCCTTAATTTATTTTCTGATTTCGCTCATATCAAGTTTACCACTTACATTGGCCCTATTACTTCTTCTTGTAGAGATAAGACTCTCAAGGTTTTGTGGAGTTTTATCGATGTATATAGCTTTCTGCGGTTATCAATGCTTAGTATTATGAGAGCCCTGGAAACAACCCCGACTGCTGCACTGTATGCCATTCTGCATACTTCACCTGTAGACCTGGTGACAAAGAATATAGCGCTAACAACTGACGAACAGATTACCTGATTCAGTATTTGCGCTTCAAATCGGCTCTTAGGTAGGGTGACCGGAAATCCGGGAGAGATCCCGATTTTTTATGAAATGTCTCGCCGCCCCGGATATTTCCGAAATGTTCCGGGGTTTTACTAAATTCGAAGTAAGACGAGAAAAACACCTGCGAATCCAAATGTGGCTTGTTTTTCTGAGATTTTGAAAATCTTTCAGTTCAGGCGTCCCGGATTGGCGTCCATACGATCTGTTCAGTTTATGTTGGAGCAACAGAGTGGTGGATGGTTGGCGCAAAGGTGTCCAAATGGCGGATAAGGCTATATACGTGTACACCGATGGTTCCAAAGTAGTGAAAGGAGTAGGGTCTGCGGTATACTGTGCTGATTCGAAAATAAACAGATCCGAATAGCAGATGTAGGAAGCTATTAGGAGTGATACAGCAGTGAAATCTATAGGCAAGAAGTACCATGGGTCCTAGAAAGTTTCTAGTACTTGCCAATGGGGAGGGAGTTATTTTATACCAAAGGTCCTTTTTTTGTTATGGTTTTTCATTTTGGTCGCTAAACAAACTTCTGGCAACACTATGGAGACAATCAGTGCTTCCTCACGGACAGGGCAGTTCAACCTAACCTAACTTGGAATATAAATCCAGTACAGTCCGACAAATAGCACCGTTAAGATACTAGCCCGACTATCTCTAGAACGATTTGATTCGACCACGTCCAACCTTCCAGCTTATTCAATCACACCTTTCGTGAGAAACTTGCCTAAAGTTAATAATAGTTCACACCTTAATATAGAGTGGTGTGACTATACTTACGCTTACATTGTGTATTTTCCTATACAATACCGCACTACGCCTGCAGTTATATGCTATATTCCCTTATACTTTCAAAAACTACGCTTACATTCTGGAACCCCCCATACCGTTCGCAAAGATGTATACCCATCAAAAAACTTGTATAGCACAGTAAACATTCGCACATCGAAATGTATGTGGGAAAACTTGCCATGTTAAACAGCGTTTACTTAACAATTGTTTTCATTATACTCAGCTTAGCAGAGCTCACAGGGTATATTAATTATGTTCGCATAACGGCACCCCGTAACGGCATAAACTAATCGAGATAGATATAGACTTCTATATATCAAAATGATCTGGGCGAAAAAAGAAATTCATTTAGCCATGTCCGGCCGTCTGCCCTAAACACGATAACTTGAGAAAATTTTGCGGTATCTTAATGAAATTTGATATGTAAGTTCCTGCGCACTCATCTCAGATCGCTGTTTAAAATGAACGAAATCGGACTATAACAATGCCCACTTTTTCGATATCGAAAAAAATAGTAAAGTTTTGAGCAATGGTAATTTAAAAGTCTTGCAAGCTGTAATTTGGCAGTCGTTGAAGATATTATGATGAAATTTGGCAGGAACGTTACTCCTACTACTATATCTGTTCTAAATAAAAACCAGCAAAATCGGATCACAAACACGTCTACTTAAAAAAAAATATTTAAGTAAAATTTTAACAAAAAACTTAATATCTTTACCGTACATAAGTAAATTTTGTAAAAATTCAACTCCAGTAATGATATAGTGCAACAAAATACAAAAATAAAAGAAAATTTCAAAATGGGCGGTGCTCCGCCCTTTTTCATTTAATCTGTCTAGAATACTTTAAATTTAAATTTGGTAAGGGCATAGCTTCTATGTTAGTAACTGTTTTCTGTGAAAATGGGCGAAATCGGTTGAAGCCACGCCCAGTTTTTATGCACAGTCGACCGTCTGTCCTTCCGCTCGGCCGTTAACACGATAACTTGAGCAATAATCGATATATCGTTACAAAACTTAGTTCACGTACTTATCTGAACTCACTTTATCTTGGTATTAAAAATGGGCGAAATCCGACTATGACCACACCCATTTTTTCGATATCGAAAATTTCCAAAAATGAAAAAAATGCTATACTTCTATACCAAATACGAAAAAAGGGATGGAACATGGTGATTGGATTGGTTGTTTGGACCAAAATATAACTTTAGAAAAAACTTTGTAAAATGGGTGTGACATCTACCACATTAAGTAGGTGTTCGTAGTATTACATATATAAATAAATTAGCGGTACCCGACAGATGATGTTCTGGCTTACCCTGGTCCACATTTTGGTCGAAATCTCGAAAACGTCTTCGTATATACGACTATCATATATTCATTAACCGCTGCTTGAGAAATATAATGCAGATATGGTGACCTTGAACGATATCGAACGAAGAGTTATGGAGGCGTACCAACCAAACCAGTGTACATATTGATATACGGAAGCGTAAATATGGCTGGATAGGCCACACATTACGAAAGCCATACGATGACGTTGCACATGCTGCCTTAACCTGGAATCATCAAGGGACACGATGCAGGGGCCGACCAAAGATAACTTGGAGGAGAACGGTTCTTCAGGAAACTGGCAAAACTTTTGTTGAATCCTTAAGCTCCTAATGGAGTATGGAATAAATAATAATATAATATACAACTAAGGCCACTCCCTTTTAAAACCCTCATTAATACCTTTAATTTGATACCCATATCATACAATCACATTATAGAGTTACCCCTGGTCCACCTTTATCGCGATATCTCGAAAAGGCGTCCACCTATAGAGCTAAGGCCCACTCCCTTCTAAATTACTCATTAACACCTTTCATTTGATACCCATATCGTACAAACACATTATAGAGTTACCCCTGGTTCACGTGTTTGGCGATATCTCGAAAAGGCGTCCACCTATAGAGCTAAGGCCCAATCTCTTTAATAACTTTCATTTGATATCCATGTCATACATACACACTGCAGGGTTACCCTAGGTTCATTTTCCTACATGGTGATTTTCCCTTATTTGACAAAGGATGAAGGAAAATCGTACCAAATAACGCCACCCTTGGTCTACAATGTGGTCGATATTTCCCAAACGTATGTGATATGGAATATCGGACTCATAATTAAGAGCGCTTCGAAAAATGCAGGGGTGATTTAAAAAAAAATTATAAAGAAATTCGTTCAAATTTAACCAAATTTTAATATTTAAAAAAAATATTCAAACAAAACGAATTGATAGCTGAAGAAGGATAGCAAAGGCAACTTGCTCCACTTTTAAGTATTACCATTTGTATGTATCCATGGAAAAGACAATTTTATCTCCAAAGCTCTCAGCTGAGTGTGTAATGTGCGGTTGCACCCGAACTTTGCCTTCCTTACTTGTCTTACATTTTCTTCTTTTCAGGTTATGTTTTTTAAATATGTACATAATTACGATCTCATGAAAAATTCTATTCTTTTCACAGGATGCATGGGAACCTACTGAAGAAACTGAAGAAAACAAACTACCCTCCAAAGCTCTAAGTCAAATTTACAAAGAGCTATTGAACTTTTTGGATAGTGAAGAAGAAGAACAAAAAGAAGAAGACGATTATATTGAAGAACACGAAATGAGCACCAGTAGAAGTAGTCAAAGTACTGAAAGCAAAACTTGTGGATTACGATTGATATTAGAACAAGTTTTGGAAAATATTGGAGTAGAAAATGCAGGTCTACTTGCTGTTGAAAGACAATCGACGCAATCTGATATCCTTACAAAAGAGGAGAAATTAGCAAAATTCTATGAAAGATGTGGACCACTAGAGCTGATATGTGACAGATCTGATGAAAAGTCGTCCGAACAATCAGAAGAGTTACGTTATATCGAAGAAATTCTTGGCCCTCAAGCTGAACAAGAATTATTGCAACAACAACAACAGATATCTAAAACCGTTATACATGCTGATTCTACATCAAAAACCATTGAGGTCGAAGATGAACAGGAAAAAATAATGCATCACGAACATAAACTTCTATATGATGAAGACGAACAAGATCGCATATCGAAAAAATCTCTTACAAGCATCCGAAGTGTACGTATCAGTGAAATTGATGAAACTTTTGAAATAAAGGAATCATCTGAAATATACATTTTGGAGGAGCATGAGCAATAATATTTCATGACGAATTAAGAGAGTAATACCAATTAGTGCGGTCATATTAATATGTATGTATATGTTTTTTTTTATAAATATCAACCAGCTTACGTTTTGGTTATTCTTATAAATATATTTTGAGCAGTTTTATAAAGCAACTTTAAGGAATTCATATACTTACACAGATGTGAACAAAAAATAGCAGCTGCAATTTTTATAAAAAAAATTTCACACTTTGTGAAAAAAAAATTTTATAAATAAATGCGAATTTTGAGAGACTGAAATTGATTGGGCTAAAATATTGCATACTCAAAAAAATTCATAGAGCTCCAAAAAAAAAAGCTTTTGTGTTATTATCGATTTATTATTGATCGCGAATTATTATCTTTAATTTTTCGATTTCTTATCAGCTTGTCATTGTCTTCTTATTGTTTCCTTGATGTCTTTCTAGCAAAAGACTATATGTATAATCGAGTTTATATTGATGTGCGGAAGCTATGTACATATGTGTTTCATAACAAACCGATCAGTCGACGTTAATAGTCGGCGATAACAAACTGGTTACACTCCGATAAGAAATCGATAACTTTTCGATAACAAGTCGAAAATTTTTTGATAGTAACATTGATAACTTTTCTATACTACACCGATAACAAATTTCCAACGCTCCGATAAACAATCCTATCCGAAAATATATTGATATCCTTTCGACAACAAAAGGATAATTCATCTATTAAAAACCGACTTAAATAGATTTAATTTTAATTTATGTAAATATAATTTAATTTAATTTAGTTTATTTTAATTAATAATTTATTTTTATTTAATTTAATTTAGCTTATCTTGATTTAATTTAACATATTTAACAAACATAAATATGTAAAACTGAGCCCGAGTTTACAAAGCTTTTCATTCGTAACGAAGAAGAAACTACAAAAACAAATCTACTTGCATACAAATTAATAGAGGCAGAATGTCTCAGTTGTGTTGTTAGTGTAGAAATAATATAAACTGAATTAAGCAAGGAGACAAATACAACCAGGATAGCCTAGTAGTTAAGGCAACTGCAGTTTCACATTACGAAATTGCCTGGCGATGAATTCTTGGCGGTTTTCGAAATAGTACCATCGCAATATGGCAGTAATTGTTTATTTCTTTCTTTTCAGTTTCCCTTAGAAAAACAATAATTGGATAATGCTTATGTATAGAGCATTCATTGATGTCTGAGAAAATTTTAGAGATCGGTGGTATATACATATAGCATATATCACATACAACCGATTGTTCAGATAAGAAACTTCTTGTCTTTCTGCTCTATTTTAACAGCTAGAAGCTTCAAATTTCAACAAATGCTTATGTATAGACCATTCATTGTTGTCTGAAAAAATTTAATAGATCGGTGTTATATATAGTATATATCTAATAGAAAAGATTGTTCAAATAAGAAACTTTTCGTAATTTCTGCCCCATTTTAACAGCTAGAACCGTATATAGCAGATATTGTTGTCTGTAAATTCGAAGACATCGGTGGTATACATATATATTATATATATAGGGTATATAAACTGTCATTTTTCCCCCTTTTTTACGGCTAGAAGCTTCAAATTTCATTATATATTTACGACTACGTCATATATTGTTGAAATAAGTGATTCGTGGTCATAGTTTTTACATGCAGACCACACAAAACGTGAAACTTTGTATCCTCACACAAAGTACCTACCTATTTTTTATACTCAGTTGAGCAGAGCTCAGAGAGTATATTAAGTTTGATTGGATAACGGTTGGTTGTACATACATAAAGGAATCGAGATAGATATAGACTTCCATATATAAAAATAATCAGGATCGAAAAAAAATTTGATTGAGCCATGTCCGTCCGTCCGTCCGTTAACACGATAACTTGAGTAAATTTTGAGGTATCTTGATGAAATTTGGTATGTGGATTCCTGAGCACTCATCTCAGATCGCTATTTAAAATGAACGATATCGGACTATAACCACGCCCACTTTTTCGATATCGAAAATTTCGAAAAACCGAAAAAGTGCGATAATTCATTACAAAAGACCGATAAAGCGACGAAACTTGGTAGATGAGTTTAACTTATGACGGAGAATAGAAAATTAGTAAAATTTTGGACAATGGACGTGGCACCGCCCACTTTTAAAAGAAGGTAATTTAAAATTTTGCAAGCTGTAATTTGGCAGTCGTTGAAGATATCATGACGAAATTTGGCAGGAACGTTACTCCTATTACTATATGTACGCTTAATAATTATTTGCAAAATCGCAAAAAATTTTTTTTTAAGTAAAATTTTAACAAAAAATTTAATATCTTTACAGTATATAAGTAAATTATGTCAACATTCAACTCCAGTAATGATATGGTGCAACAAAAAACAAAAATAAAAAAAAATTTCAAAATGGGCGTGGCTCCGCCCTTTTTCATTTAATTTGTCTAGGATACTTTTAACGCCATAAGTCGAACAAAAATTAACCAATCCTTTTGAAATTTGGTAGTGGCATAGATTTTATGACGTTAACTGTTTTCTGTGAAAATAGACGAAATCGGTTGATGCCACGCCCAGTTTTTATACACAGTCGTCCCTCTGTCCTTCCGCATGGCCGTTAACACGATAACTTGAGCAAAAATCGACATATCTTTAATGAACGTAGTTCACGTGCTTACTTGAACTCACTTTATCTTGGTATGAAAAATGAACGAAATCCGACTATGACCACGCCCACTTTTTCGATATCGAAAATTACGAAAAGTGAAAAAAATGCCATAATTCTATACCAAATACGAAAAAAGGGATGAAACATGGTAAGGTAGTTGGATTGTTTTATTGACGCGAAATATAACTTTAGAAAAAACTTTATAAAATGGTTGTGACACCTACAATATTAAGTAGAAGGAAATGAAAAAGTTCTGCAGGGCGAAATAAAAAACACTCAAAATCTTGGCAGGTATTACATATATAAATAAATTAGCGGTATCCAGCAGATGATGTTCTGGGTCACCCTGGTCCACATTTTGGTCGATATCTGGAAAACGCCTTTACATATACAACTACCACCACTCCCTTTTAAAACTCTCATTAATACCTTTAATTTGATACCCATATCGTACAAACTCATTCTAGAGTCACCCCTGGTCCACCTTTATTGCGATACCTCGAAAAGGCGTCCACCTATAGAACTAAGCCCCACGCCCTTTTAAAATACTCATTAACACCTTTCATTTGATACCCATATCGTACAAACATATTCTAAAGTCACCCCTGGTCCACCTTTATGGCGATATCTCGAAAAGGCGAACACCTATAGAACGAAGGCCCACTCCCTTTTAAAAATACTAATTAACACCTTTCTTTTGATACACATATCGTACAAACAAAGTCTAGAGTCACCCCTGGCCCACCTTTATTGCGATACCTCGAAAAGGCGTCCACTTATAGAACTAAGGCCCACTCCCTTTTAAAATACTCATTAACACCTTTCGTTTTATGCCCATATTGTGCAAACAAATTCTAGAGTCACCCCTGGTCCACCTTTATGGCGATATCTCGAAAAGGCGACCACTTATACTACAACCACCACTCCCTTTTAAAACCCTCATTAATACCTTTAATTTGATATCCATATCGTACAAACGCATTCTAGAGTCAACCCTGATCCACCTTTATGGCTATATCCCTAAATGGCGTCCACCTATAGAACTATGGCCCACTCCCTCATAAAATATTCTTTAATGCCTTTTATTTAATACACATGTCATACAAGCACATTCCAGGGTTTCCCTCGGTTCATTTTCCTACATGGTTATTTTCCCTTATGCTGTCACCACAGCTCTCAACTGAGTATGTAATGTTCGGTTACACCCGAACTTAACCTTCCTTACTTGTTTAATTTTATTTTTATCTTAAGAATCGCTTAGGTATGTACATCTGTTCATTATATAATTCATATTTTATACAACCGATTATTTGGATATTACGAATGGGATAAGGTTATTGTTCAGTCCTATTCATGAAAGGTATAAAGTCTTCGGCACAGCCGAAGACAGAGCCATCCTTACTTGTTTTAATTTTATTTTGTTTTATTATATTTAATTTTAATAAAAAAATTTAGCTCGTTCAAAAGATATTACGGAAAAACAGAAAAATTACCCCAGAGTGCTCCGAAACCGGGGGTGGATCCATAGTATTTTTGCGCAGAACACCTTTCTGCATTGGCGGCTTTCCGGCGCGCTTATAAAAATTACCCTGGGGGTCCAACACCGGTTTGGAGACCAAAACTATATCCGCGCAAAACACTTATGTTCACTTTTTTTTTGTGGGTATCTAAAAAAATTATCAAAATTACAACAAACACATTAAAATTTTCCTGTAATAAAAATCACGCATTTGCCATAATATCTCTTGCTCTCCATCATAGCAGAGAGTATACATCTTCTGCACTTATATGCAACAAAAATTGTGTATATGCTCACAGACTTTAATATATGTATGTATGCATATGTAAGTCACGTGTTTGCCTAGATTTGCTGTGTGATTTCGCTCGTATCAACTCTACCACGTACCATGTTTCCATATTATACAGCATTCATATATTCCCTATATAGAATACCACTTATAAAGACTACTCCTACGTTAACGCTTACTCTTATATGTAAATTTTCTTCTTTTCTTTTTACTTACCCTTTATAGCTTTCCGCAAAGTTATCAAACTAGAACGTATAGTACCAAGTAAAACATTGAAACGTGTCATCTCCTGCACCAGTACCGTATTCATGCTCTGATGATAGCTTGTTGGATAGCGCGCAAGTGCAGCGTCCCGATCAAAATCCTTCGGTAATCTATTTAAGATGTCGGTAGCAACATTGGTCACAACTTCTTCAGGTGTTAATGCTTTTTTGCCTTCTTCTTCGTCGGCGGCTGACGAACCGCTAGTATCCTTAAGGAAAAAACAGGGAATATAAGGATCGGTTGGGACAGAGGGTAGGAAAAGGTTTTCGGGAAAACGTTTAGATAATGTTTCAACATAAAAGGTATGGGACTTTTCTAACATCTGTTGTGGCGGAAACAAGAAATATAAAGTACAACTTTTAGATAGGAACAACAAAATTTGTATAAATCGAAACTATTACTTACACGACGTTCGTAGAAATCCTTTTTGGGGGAAATTTATAAAATGTGAGCGATAGAAATCAATTAAGTTTACAAAGCACTTAAATAGATTTATATGTAGTATATACTTACCAAACGATCCTGGGATAGCGGTGTGATAAAAACAAAATTATTGAATGTAAGTACAAACAATCGAACTTACTAAAATATACATGGTATTGTTGTTATAAATCGCTCTGTAACCGAAGAAAGTTAATGCTGATATCTTGCGTTGACTACTCAAAATTGAAATCAACCCTAAATGCCCAGATTCACCACAACAAAAGAACTCCTAAGGGAAATTGACCTATCTAAACCGTTCGACAAAGCTCACTACGCCACATATCGTCAGCACCTTTAAGAATTACAGCTTTCAATGAGTTGGTAAAAATTAGTAATAATAGTCCGCAAACGACCCCGGAAAAATCCCGATACAGTCGCGAAGTCGCGATGCTGTTCTGAACTAGTGTCGGAATGACACCGAAATCAATTTCAAAATGATTGCAAAATATTCACGTTATCCCGAAAACAATCTGAAACTATACCGAAACAAATCACGAACTTGTTTCTAAAAATCCTCATATATCCCCCAAAATATTGAGAAAACTCCAAAACTGTCTCAAATAGTGTCGAAACTATCCTAAAATAGTTCTGAAATGCTCCCTTAACAATTCCGAAAGTATCCTGAAATGGACCTGATATACAAAAAATTCCCGAAATGTTCCTCAAACAGTCTCAAAACGGTTAGTTTTCGAAAATTTGTTAGACTGCGATATATTTGACTCAGACATCAGATAGTATTTTGTCAAAGAGAGTCAGAGTTGTACACATCCGAGATCACTTTTTTTCTCAACACTTCACACACTTACCTGCGTCAATAGCGTATGACTCAGCAGCATATCAGTATCATGTTGATCCTTCATTATATCAGCATTTGCGTGAAAACCAAATATACCCGGTGCCGTTTGTATTGGCAATTCTCGTGTATAATTCAAATACAATTCCAATTCCTTAAAAACTGGTATCCAATAAATGTGTTCATCATCGAAATAATGACGATTTTCTAAATCCAATACTTTCGGACTATAGTATATATTTAGTATAGTTTTCAAAGTTCTTCTATCCCAATCATCCGTAACACGTCCACCATAGTTACATTCACCAGTCAAATATCGCAAAGCATCATAATTCACACCCTCATATTGATCCAAGAACATTTTCAACTGCATCAAACTTATACGTAAATCAGTTTCATTGAACTCATAGGGAATATTCCAACCAATCGGCCCAAAGTAACGACGCTCCTGTATGACCGCATGAAAGAAGCATAAAGAATAGATCAATTGCTTAAAAGTCTGTATTTGTTTACAAGACTCAAACCACTCCGGATCACTTATTGGATCGCTCAGTAGTGAACGTGTTATATTTGAACGTAAACCCTTTGGCGGTTCATTTGTCATTTTTATGCCGTTTTGTAGAACAACCACTGGAAAATGATCGGCTGGATATGAGGTAAGCCAAAGACGAAAGTCTGGATGTGTAGCATCTGGTACTAAATTTTCGCATACTTTCTCCAACATTGGCATGAAACTTTTGGCCAAATGACAATTCTGCAACACAACCCAATTACCCAACTTAATGCCATCGTCTATCATTTTAGTAGCGATTGGCCCTTGGCCTTGACCGAGCGATAACGAGAATAAGCGATTTGTGCCGAAACCTTGTTCATCGGCAAATTTCAATAAGGTGGCAGTGGGATCGGAACCGGGTGTTAGTATAAAAATTAATGGTATACAGCTATGCGAATCGGAGAATGAAGCCATTAGATCGAATTGCGGAGGATCGACGAATTCAGCGCCTAATTGCTCTGAAATGATAAAAATGGGTGTAAGAAACGAAAAATGTGATGGAGCATACAAGATCTCCTCTTCGTCGTATATATTTCATAATGGAAGTTTTGAGAACAATACACGACTTAAGACTTTGGCTATTCCTATTTATACGGAAACTTTCCTTCAATAAGAACAAAAAGTTATTCTTTCGGAAACACATAATTGCATACGAAGTATGTAGTGTGTAAAAGAATAAAATATGCAAAGAAGGCAATTGGGAAAAACTTTGCAACAACTAAGGCATGGTGTGGCTGAGTGCGTTTGTAACCATTTCAACTATCGTAGGAGTGCGGGTTCAAATCCCACTCCCGGGAGAAAAGGCTTTGAAGAGCTTTACAAAGTATAATCGAAACAGCTGTCGCCTTGTCCGACCTGATGTCACGTGGTTAAAATTTTTCCCAAATTATAAAATTAACAAGTAAGGAAGGTTAAGTTCTGGTGTAACCGAACATTACATACTCAGTTGAGAGCTATGGTGACATAATAAAGGGAAAATAACTATGTAGGAAAATGAACCGAAGGTAACCCTGGAACGTGTTTGTATGTATCAAATGAAAGGTACTAAAGAGTATTTTATGAGGGAGTGGGCCAGAGTTCTATAGGTGGACACCATTTAGGGATATCGCCATAAAGGTGGACCAGGGCTAACGATATGGGTATCAAATGAAAGATGTTAGTGATAATTTTAAAACGCGTGAGCTTAGTTATTTTCGAGATATCGCCATAAAGGTGGACCAGGGATGACTCTAGAATGCGTTTGTACGATATGGGTATCAAACGAAAGGTGTTAACGAGTATTTTAAAAGGGAGTGGGCCTTAGTTCTATAGGTGAATGCCTTTTCGAGATATCGCCATAAAGGTGGACCAGGGGTGACTCTAGAATATGTGTTGTACGATATGGGTATCAACTGAAAGGTGTTAATGAGAATTTTAAAAGGGTGTGGGCCTTAGTTCTGTAGGTGGACGCGTTTTCGAGATATCGCCATAAAGGTGGACCAGGGGTGACTCTGTAATGTTTTTGTATGATATGGGTATCACATTAAAGGTATTAATGAGGGTTTTAAAAGGGAGTGGTGGTAGTTGCATATGTGAAGGCGTATTCGAGATACCGACGAAAATGTGGATCAGGGTGACCCAGAACATCATCTGCCACACCCATTTTACAAAGTTTTTTTCTAAAGTTATATTTTGCGTCAATATACCAATCCAATTACCATGTTTTATCCCTTTTTTGGTATTTGGTATAGAATTATGGCATTTTTTTCATTTTTCGTAATTTTTGATATCGAAAAAGTGGTCTTGGTCATAGTCGGATTTCAGCTATTTTTTATACCAATACAAAGTGAGTTCAGATAAGTACGTGAACTGAGTTTAGTAAAGATATATCGATTTTTGCTAAAGTTATCGTGTTAACGGCCGAGCGGAAGGATAGACGGTCGACTGTGTATAAAAACAGGGCGTGGCTTCAGCCGATTTCGCCTTTTTCACAGAAATAAGTTATCGTCCTAGAATCTAAGCCCCTACCAAATTTCACAAGGACTGGTAAATTTTTGTTGGACTTATGGCATTAGAATTATCCTAGAAAAATTAAATGAAAAAGGGCGGAGCCACGCCCATTTTTAAATTTTCTTTTATTTTTGTATTTTGTTGCACCATATCAAAAATTTTTTTAAAGTGGGCGTGGTCGTGCTCCGATTTTGCTAATTTTTATTAGCATACATATAGTAATAGGAGTAACGTTCCTGCAAAATTTCATCATGATATCTTCAACGACTGCCAAATTACAGCTTGCAGATATTTTAAATTACCTTCTTTTAAAAGTGGGCGGTGCCACGCCCATTGTCCAAAATTTTACTAATTTTCTATTCTGCGTCATAAGTTCAACTCACCTACCAAGTTTCATCGCTCTATCCGTCTGTGGTAATGAATTATCGCACTTTCTCGGTTTTTCGAAATTTTCGATATCGAAAAAGTGGACGTGGTTATAGTCCGATATCGTTCATTTTAAATAGCGATCTGAGATGAGTGCCCAGGAACCTACGTACCAAATTTCATCAAGATACCTCAAAATTTACTCAAGTTATCGTGTTAACGGGCAGACGGACGGACGGACATGGCTCAATCAAATTTTTTTTCGATCCTGATTTTGATCTCGATTCCTTTATACCTGAACAACCAACCGTTATCCAATCAAAGTTAATATACTCTGTGATCTCTGCTCAACTGAGTATAAAAATTGCTTCAAATAAATGTTTTCATAAATTTAAAGCAATACGGGCGGGGATTAACTCATACAATTAGACAACATTCTTTCGTAAAATGTATTTTAATGTTATTTAACTTCCTGTTTTTGTTGTTTTGCTCTGTTTTATTACGTTATTGTTTCTGCCTTTTTTATACATTTCATGAAAACGAAATGGTACACTATGTTTGTTCTGAATCTCAAAATTGAAAGTCCTTAAAGGAGATGAGATAGACCCACCAATAGATCTGAGTAAATTTAGCCATGTCCGCCTGTCCTTCTGTTTTTGTGAACGCCTCCACTTTGAGATATCTTGATGAAACTTGATTCGCGGGTATAATTGGTTGTCCAATTAATCGTTTGTCGGAACCGACCGGATCGAACTTCTAAAGCATACTACTGCAGGAGGTCGCTTCAAGCCGCAGCTCACTTCGTAAACATAACACTTATATGGGTACCTGGTCACAGGAACATCGGGGCCAATGAGAAGGCATACATGCAAGGCAGGGACGCTGTTGTGACGCATCGTCCACTTACATCAATTAAAAGAAACATACATAGCAGAATCAAGGAGTTAGCTGTCTCCAACTAGTACTCCCCAGACACATGCAGAATAACCAAGCAAACCTGGCCGAATTACGATAGTAAGAGAATGTAGGACACTAAATAGGTCTAAGAAAGAAATCTTTATGTTCACTGCTAGAATAATGGGACACTCTCATACTGCCTTTTAACAGCATTTGCAAGAGTTGCGGTGAGGAAGGCAGCAAAGAAATAGTCGCGCACTACTTGTGTGAATGCCCAGCTCTAGCATACACTAGGTGTCTAACTATGGGCCGGAACTTAAGGAAGTAGCTAACTGCTCTGGAACAGACATCAGCGAATTCATCGTCCGGTCCAAATGGTTCGAACGGAGTAAGGACTAGCCATACGAAATCAGCAGCAATTGGTTACAGGATAAATGTACATCAAAACGGCGCGACTTGGGCTCGGCACAGCAACCAACCAATCATCTCACATACGACCGATTTTTCGGAAGATGATTTTCGTCATTTATTCCTCATTTTAACAGTTTAAATTGAACAGCATGTTTGCACATACATATGTGATAAGTTATTGTATGAAAAAGTAACCGATTGTTCAGATAAGAAGTTGACGTAATTCAATCCTCATTTTTACAGCTAGAAGTTTCATTGTCGATAAAACTGATAACTTCTGCACAGACGTCATAATTACAAATAGAATGGATCAACTGATTTTTAACTGACTATCGTTGTCTCATTCTGTATCTCTTTCTATCACCCGCCGAAGATAGCCGGCCTGAACATCCTGCTGCCAAAACGATAAAAAGTAGCCATCTTGAACATCCTGTGAGGCAGTTGATGGATGAGATATCACACTTGTTTCATCCACAATGAGAAGCTTGACATTTTTTTGAGATGCCGTATGTACATATAATATATTTCCCATGCAACTGATTGTTAAGATTTTATGAATTTTTGAAATTTAAATTTTCAATTATTGCTCAGCTCCTTCTTGAAAAGTATGATGTCGTTTTGGGTTTGCTTTTGTTGCACATAATTTAACAACAAAATATTCCGAATGAATGATAGGAACCTTATTCGGTCGAAATTTTCGAACGAATAGCCACTTGGGACTTTACGACGAATACGACAGTCTCATGCACTATTTCAATTAAATATAATCCGTCATCACTTACCTCCTACAAATTTCATAACAGCTGGCACTAATTTATCGGCACGAAAAACTCGCAATAGCAATAACTTTTGAAATAATGTCAATTTATTGGCCCATGCTTTTGGTATAGCATTATTGTCCTGTGGCGTTTTGGAGTCAAAAAACTGTTTCCAATCGTTTAAATTGCTCGTCACATGCTCGCGTAATCCCTTGAAGTTTGGAAAATCTGATAGGCGGCAAATTTCGTTCCAACTGTTTATGCCCAACCAACGTGCTGGATTTGGATGTGGATTATCTAATCCAATGCCACCAGTTAATAAAAACATCCATTCCGTGTTATCGACTAAGTTTTCCGCTTTCATAAGGTTAATATTCAAAATCAATGAGAATAGTAACTTGTCCTGAAATTAGTCGAAATAGAAAGTTTGTATATGAAAATCCACTTATACAAGTTATGTTAATATAAGTTATGATATTTTTTTTTTAATATTTTTTGGGTTTTGGGGAGTGTTTTGGTCGAAAATTTACCCTTTCGTCATTTTTTTTCGCAGGCTCGAAAATTATTTTTTTGGGTATGCGTGGTGGAACTTTTTTTCCTGAGCCCAAACCTATCGAAAAATCGATGGCGCGATATCGGTTAACTTTAGCCCATACAAATCGACCCAGGTTAATGTATAGTATATGTTTTATATAACAAAGGATTTGAAACATTTACTGCTCGTCTATGTGTATGTTTGTCCAAGGCTTTCGTTCGGTTCTAAGAATGTACGTGACTGATAGTGTCTCTATCGCTAGGGAAAGGTGTAACGAACCCCGGTCGTCCGGGTCTATGCCAGGGTTATAACTCGGTCGATGGGTTCCCTTACAAGGAAAGAATTCCTTTGTTTTAAATTAAAATGTCCAATTTATTTATTTGATTTTTATTATGGTATGGTTGTTTCGTATTGGTCGCTACGCGTCCCACTATATACTCGTAATATAAGTAACTTAAACAACCTGAGTGGTCACTACCAATTGCTCCGTAGTGGTCGCTACGCGTCCCACTGTATACCTACTAACCTGGGTTGATTTGTATGGACGAAAGTTAACCTATATCGGGCCATCGATTTTTCGATAGGATTTGGGCTCAGGAAAAAAAGTTCCACTACGCATACCCAAAAAAAAATCGATTTTTCGACCAAAATTCTTCTAAATCTCCACAAAAGAAATTTTTTTTCTTAAAAAACTGCATTTACCAATTCTGCATTTTCCAATTGACACGAAAAAAAAAATACATAATAAATGATTTGGAGCATTGAAAATGAAAAAATGCATAAAAAATCGTTGAAATTTTGCAGGCTCAAAAATTATTTTTTTGGGTATGCGTAGTGAAACTTTTTTTTCCTGATCCCAAATCCTATCGAAAAATCTATGGCGCGATATAGGTTAATAAATCGACCCAGTCTAATCGGCGTTTTGATAGTTTCAATCGGCTCGTTACAGATATATCACGGGTTACAGATGTATCATCTAATTTATATTGAAGTTTATCGGCATCTGATCTGTCGATAACAAATAGCTAACACTCCGATAAAAAATCGGCAACTCTTTGAAAAAAATCAATAAATTTTTGACTGCAAATCGATAACTTTTCAATAACGTCTATACCACACTGTTAAAAAATCGTTGCAGTCCGATAACAAGTCGATAGAATTTCGATAACAACTGAATACTTTTTGATAAAATAAAAAAATAAATGTAAGGCGCGATAACCTCCAAAGAGATCTAAGGCCGAGCTTCTCTTCCAATTTGCGTCGTGCTCCTCTTGATTTTCCCTACAAATTGGCCGGACGGGACCTACATGTTTTATGCCGACTCCGAACGGCATCTGCAAGGCAGATGAGTTTTCACTGAAAGCCTTTCATGGCAGAAATACACCCGGAACGCTTGCCAAACAGTGCCGAGGGGCGACTCCGCTTAGAAAAATTTTCTTCTAATTGAAAAATGTTATTTCTAAAATTTTGATGTTGCTTTGCCCGGGGTTTGAACCCAGGGCATACGGTGTGGTAGGCGGAGCACGCTACCATCACACCACGGTGGTCGCCACTTTTTGATAACACGTGTAAATATATGTAACTTTCCGTTAAATAATCGAAAACACTTCGATGACAAACGGATGTCTGGCTAATCAAAGCCACTATGGAAGTGTTTGGCAATGAGGCTAGTGGCTTCCTATATCGTGGAAGACCATATATGAAAATCAGTCTTTATAAAATGACGAAAGAAAGGTATATTTTTCTGCAAAATTTTAGTACAATATCTGTTAAAGCCACCATGACTCAAGTTTTATAATAGACCAACGATCATACTTGAGTTGGAAGTATGCACAGACGACATTTCAACTTTTATAAAATGACAAAGGTCTGGCCGTCATGGGCTCTTACTCTAAGTGTACAGCTGGGTATGTAATGTTCGGTTTCACCCGAACTTAGACTTCCTTACTTGTTTTATAATCATTTTCTTTTCGTTGAAATTTATGTTAATTTTCAGCCATTTATCGACTTGCTCTCTGTTCTTTGAACTTCGCATGTGCGCTATAATAATCTTTTATTATTAGAGTTGTCACGAATATTCCGCAACTATTCGGTATTCGGCCACTTTTTTTGCTATTCGGTATTCGGTCGAATACCGAATACCACGCTATATTACTCAAAATTATGTACTTATTTCCAAATTACAACACTTTAGTATTTAAAATTGATCAGTGGTAAGTTATGTTAGACAAAAATAAGCTTTTCATCATTTTTGGGTAGTAAACGATTATGCTTTTCATCGTAAATGTTACCAGCATCAGAAAATAAGG